>NC_069501.1:1218769415-1219069415 GCF_027579735.1 Bombina bombina
CAGTCTGTAAGATCAAGAGAGCAAATTGATATATACAGGTGCTAAACATTTTTAGTAACTTGCATTCTTCCTCAGTAGTGCTATAGGGTTAGCTATAGGGTGTAGACCCAATAGTTTTCTGTCTTATATACCTATATATATATATATATATATATATATATATATATATATGTGTGTGTGTGTGTGTGAATGGATGTGTGTATATATGTGTGTGTATATGTATGTATATACATACATACATATAAACACATTCACACACACACACATATATATATTTATATATATATATATATACACACACACACAAATTATAAATATATATACATTTATACACATACACACACACACACACATATATATATATATATATATATATCATTTGTTTCCGTTTTTTAATGTGCCCCCCCTGATTAAACACTGGCCCCATCTTGGCCCCCCCAGTAAAATTTGTCTAGAACCGCCACTATGGCTGATGTTGCAGCTGCATCAACTTTTTGGTTGGATAGCTTAGCACAACGGGAAAAAGACTCTGATTTGCATAGTATTGTTAGTTTGCTTCAACATGCTAATCATTTTATCTGTGATGCTATATTTTATATCATCAAGATTGATGTTAAATCTATGTCTTTGGCTATTTAAGCTAGAAGAGCTTTATGGCTCAAATCATAGATTGCTGACATGGTATCTAAATCTAGGTTGCTATCTCTATCATTCCAGGGTAATAATTTATTTGGTTCCTAATTGGATTCTATTATTTCCACTATTACTGGATGGGAGTTCTTTTGCCCCAAGATAAAAATTCTAAGGGTAAATCTAAAGCTTCTAATCAGTTTTGTTCCTTTTGTCAGAATAGAGAACAGAAAACCACTCCTTCCCCTAAGGACTCGAGCTCCAATTGGAAGCCATCTTCGAGTTGGAATAAATCCAAGCCTTATAAGAAACCAAAGCCAGCCCCCAAGACTGCATGAAGGTGCAGCCCTCAATCCAGTTCTACTGGTAGGGGGCAGATTGAAATTATTTCAAGATGTTTGGGCAGGTTCCAATGTCTCTCAGGGGTATCAAATAGGTTTCAGAATAAGACCTCCTGTGAGAAGATTTTTTCACTCTCATGTTCCAACAAAGCCTGTGAAAGCTCAGGCCTTTCTGAAGTGTGTTTCAGAGGAAATTGTACCAGTTCCACTTCTGGAACAGGGTCTGGGTTTTTATTCAAATCTATTCATTATCCCGGAGAAGGAAAATTCATTTAGACCAGTTCTGGATCTGAAGTTTTTGAATCAATTTGTAAGGGTCCCAATTTTCAAGATGGTGACTATAAGGACTATTCTGCCTTTTGTTCAGCAAGGTCATTACATGTCCTCAATAGACTTACTGTATGCATATCTTCACATTCCGATTAATCCAGACCACTATCGGTTTCTGAGATTCTATTTTCTAGACAACCATTACCAATTTGTTGCTCTTCCATTTGGCATAGCGACAGCTCCAAGAATCTTTTTGAAAGGTTCTCGGTGCCCTTCTATCTGTAATCAGAGAGCAGGGTATTGCTGTATTTCTTTATTTGGACAATATCTTGGTACTGGCTCAATCTTTTCATTTAGCAGAATCTCACACAAATCAACTTGTGTTGTTTCTTCAAAGATATGGTTGGAGGATCAATTCACCAAAGAGTTTCTTGGTTCCTCTGACAAGGGTCACCTTTTTAGGTTTCCAGATAGATTTAGTGTCCATGACTCTGTCTTTAACAGACAAGAGACATTTGAAGTTGGTTACAACCTGTCTAAACCTTCAGTCTCGATCATTCCCTTCAGTGGCTATGTGCATGGAAGTTTTAGGTCTCAGGACTGCAGCATCGGACGCGATCCCCTTTGCTCGTTTTCATATGAGACCTCTGCAGCTTTGCATGCTGAATCAATGGTGCAGGAATTATACTCAGATATCACAATTGATATTCTTAAATCCCAACACTCAACTCTCAACAGCAGGGCCGGATTGGGCTGCCGGGATACCGGGAAAAATCCCGGTGGGCAGTGGGCCGCCTGGGCCGGCAGTTAACTTGGCAGCTACACAGAGAGCTCAGCACATACAGGGCCGGCCTTTGGGGTGTGAGACCTGTGCGGTCACACAGGGCGCAGTGAAGGCAATTTTTAATACAGGGCTTCACTAATCGCTTCGGGTATGAGCGCAGAGGACTGAATGTCACTCTGTCAGTGACAAGAGAGGCTCAGGAAAGAGCTTTACTACAAAAAAGAGGAGGGTACAGCTGCACAGAAAAGAAGCACCAAAGGGCTGTTAAAATAAAAAATAGCTTTATTTGATTAAAGTTAAAATATAAAGTACATAGTCACAACCATCCCGACTAGTTTTGTGCCGTAACAGGCACTTAATCATATGATTAAGTGCCTGTTACGGCACAAAACTAGTCAGGATGGTTGTGACTAGTATGTACTTTATATTTTAACTTTGATCAAATAAAGCTATTTTTTATTTTAAAAGCCCTTTGGTGCCTCTACTCTGTGCAGCTGCACCCTCCTCATCTGATCTAGTAGCTAGCCTAGTAAGTAAGTCTTTTTTTCCACTGACCCTACTGATAAAATGTATGTGTCTCAATTGGAGAAAAAAAACCTTGGAAAATTGGAAATAAAAAACTCTGGGCCCTAAATTCCTCTAAACTAACAAGCTGCGATGAGCTGATGACATCTTGCTATAACTCTCTGCTCCTCTTCATCTCATCGTCTTGGGTAATTTTTTATGGCTCTGTGTGTTGTAAAAACGATCCTATCTACAACACAGACTTTCTAATACAAACAATCTCTGTCAGCCTTACCTAATTGCTAAACTAAAGTACTTACGCCTAGATTTAGAGTTCTGCGTTAGCCGTCAAAAGCAGCATTAAGGGCTCCTAACGCTGCTTTTTACCGCCCGCTGGTATTTAGAGTCAGTCAGGAAAGGGTCTAGCGCTCACTTTCCAGCTGCGACTTTTCCATACCGCAGATCCCCTTACGCGAATTGCGTATCCTATCTTTTCAATGGGATCTTCCTAACGCCGGTATTTAGAGTCTTGGCTGAAGTGAGTGTTACACCTCTACCGACAAGACTCCAGCCGCAGAAAAAAGTCAGGAGTTAAGAGCTTTAAGGGCTAACACCGTTTTATAAAACTCTTAACTACTGTGCTCTGAAGTACACTAACACCCATAAACTACCTATGTACCCCTAAACCGAGGTCCCCCCACATCGCCGCCACTCTAATAATTTTTTTAACCCCTAATCTGCCGACCGGACACCGCCGCCACCTACATTATCCCTATAAACCCCTAATCTGCTGCCCCTAACACCGCCGACACCTACATAATATTTATTAACCCCTAATCTGCCCCCCCAACGTCGCCGCTACCTACCTACACTTATTAACCCCTAATCTGCCGACCGTACCTCGCCGCTACTCTAATAAATGTATTAACCCCTAAACCGCCTCACTCCCACCTCGCAAACCCTATAATAAATTTTATTAACCCCTAATCTGCCCTCCCTAACATCTGCGACACCTAACTTCAAGTATTAACCCCTAATCTGCCAACCGGACCTCAAGTATTAACCCCTAAAGCTAAGTCTAACCCTAACACCCCCCTAAATTAAATATAATTTTAATCTAATGAAATAAATTATTTCTTATTAAATAAATTAATCCTATTTAAAGCTAAATACTTACCTGTAAAATAAACCCTAATATAGCTACAATATAACTAATAATTACATTGTAGCTATTTTAGGATTCATATTTATTTTACAGGCAACTTTGTATTTATCTTAACCAGGTACAATAGCTATTAAATAGTTATTTACTATTTAATAGCTACCTAGTTAAAATAATTACAAAATTACCTGTAAAATAAATCCTAACCTAAGTTACAATTAAACCTAACACTACACTATCAATAAATAAATTAAATAAATTAAATACAATTACCTACAATTAAATCAACTAAACTAAATTACAAAAAAAACCCCCACTAAATTACAAAAAAAAAGAAAAGATTACAAGCATTTTAAACTAATTACACCTACTCTAAGCCCCCTAAAAAAATAACAAAGCCCCCAAAATAAAAAAAATGCCCTAACCTATTCTAAAATAAAAAGTTAACAGCTCTATTACCTTACCAGCCCTTAAAAGGGCTTTTTGCGGGGCATGCCCCAAAGAAATCAGCTCTTTTGCCTGTAATAAAAACATACAATACCCCCCCAACATTACAACCCACCACCCACATACCCCTAATCTAACCCACCCAAACCCCCCCTTAAAAAACCTAACACTAAGCCCCTGAAGATCTCCCTACCTTGTATTCACCCAGCCGGGTATCACCGATACGTCCAGAAGAGGGTCCGAAGTCTTCATCCTATCCGGTCAGAAGAGGTCCTCCAGAGGGTCCGAAGTCTTCATCCTATCCGGCCAGAAGAGGTCCTCCAGAGGGTCCGAAGTCTTCATCCTATCCGGCCAGAAGAGGTCCTCCAGAGGGTCCGAAGTCTTCATCCTATCCGGCCAGAAGAGGTCCTCCAGAGGGTCCGAAGTCTTCATCCAGGCGGCATCTTCTATATTCTTCCATCCGGAGCGGAGCGGGTCCATCTTGAAGCAGCCGACGCGGAGCCATCCTTCCTCACCGACGGACTAACGACGAATAAAGGTTCCTTTAAATGACGTCATCCAAGATGGCGTCCCTCGAATTCCGATTGGCTGATAGGATTCTATCAGCCAATCAGAATTAAGGTAGGAAAAATCTGATTGACTGATTCAAGTTCAATCCGATTGGCTGATTGGATCAGCCAATCAGATTGAGCTCACATTCTATTGGCTGTTCCGATCAGCCAATAGAATGCAAGCTCAATCTGATTGGCTGATTGGATCAGCCAATACGATTGAACTTGAATCAGATTTTTCCTACCTTAATTCCGATTGGCTGATAGAATCCTATCAGCCAATCGGAATTTGAGGGACGCCATCTTCTTGGATGACGTCATTTAAAGGAACCTTCATTCGTCGTTAGTCCGTCGGTGTTAATAAATATAATATAGGGGTCGTGGTGTTAGGGGCAGCAGATTAGCGGTACATAGGTATAATGTAGGTGGCGGCGGTGTACGGAGCGGCAGATTAGGGGTTAATAATAATATGCAGGGGTCAGCGATAGCGGGGGCGGCATATTAGGGGTTAATAAGTGTAAGGTTAGGGGTGTTTAGACTCAGGGTTCATGTTAGGGTGTTAGGTGCAGACTTAGGAAGTGTTTCCCCATAGGAAACAATGGGGCTGCGTTAGGAGCTTAACGCTGCTTTTTTGCAGGTGTTAGGTTTTTTTGCAGCTCAAACTGCCCCATTGTTTCCTATGGGGGAATCGTGCACGAGCACGTTTTTCAAGCTGGCCGCTACTATAAGCAACGCTGGTATTGAGAGTTGAAGTGGTGGTAAATTATGCTCTACGCTCCCTATTTGGAGCCTAATGCAGCCCTTCAGACAACTCTAAATACCAGCGTTATTTAAAAGGTGCGGGGGGGGGGGGGAACACGCATAGCTAACGCACCCCTTTGGCCGCAAAACTCTAAATCTAGCCGTTAGTTTTTATAGTTATACAAGTTTCAAGACAAATATATTATGCATCACTGTGCTGCATAATATATTTAATTAATTAATTAATTTATCAGCTACAGGGTTGTCTCCAAATAATGCCTTTTTTATAATTTAATTAAGGATTTTTATATATATATATATATATATATATATAAACACACATTAAATATATATATATGTGTGTGTCTTTGGCGGATTATAGGGCTGGTGGGCTGGTCTAACATTTTTCCAGGGCTGCTTTTTATTCCCAGTCTGGCCCTGTTCAACAGATGCAAGTCTCACAGGTTGGGGAGCTGCTTGGGGGTCTTTGACAGCACAAGGAGTTTGGAATCCTTAAAAGGCGAGGTTACCAATGAATATTTTAGAACTCTGTGCTATTTTCAGGGCTCTTCAGGCTTGAATGAGAGAATCATTCATTTGTTTTCAGACAGACAATATCACAACTATGGCATATGTCAAACATCAGGGTGGGACTCGCAGTCCTTTAGTGATGAAAGAAGTATCTCGGATACTTTCTTGGGCCGAATCCAACTCCTGTCTAATTTCTCCAATACATATCTGTAAGGATATGTTTAGTTGTTTTTAGAGAACACTACAATTACAGCCCCTGCTTTATGCAGGACCCCTCAGTCTCACACCTTACCTCGGATTCCCACAGATTTAACTTAAGGGAACCCTGATATGCTCATTGATCTGAGGGTCACTACAGCAGGGTTGCTGAGTGAAACCGGAACCTTCACGCAACAATAAATGCTTAAAGCAGAAAAGAGAGTAAGTCTTATAGGATTGACTGCAGCAGTAGTGAAAGAGTTAATTAGTGCAGGTGCCTTAATTCAAACAGAGTTGCAATGGAAATAGATTATGCAGCAGGCTTTAACAAACACACTGAAGTTAACACAGTACTTTGATAAGTGAATAAATCAACCTCTGGTCATTTTGTAAACCATACTTTGATAATGAATATTAATACTTTGCAGAGTTGTTCAATCAGAGTAATATAAGCTGTGGTAAACTTGAAGAAACAGTTATAGTTTAAGTTAGAGCAAACAGTTCATTTCAAGCACAATAGAGGTAAATTGCGTAAAGTTTGAATTATGCTTATGCAATCCGATAATGAATAATGGTACTTTGTAATAATCTTTGTCACAGTTATTTGTTTGTAATATGGTAAATAGCAGTAAAAAGGTTTAGTGCATATTTGATATCTGAAGCGAATATGGAAATCCAGCAAGTGAGCGTTCCACAATATATATAGCAAGTGAAGGAAAAATGAGGTTGCAGCAATACACACAGTTCATAGAATGCAATATATATAGACTAGAAATATTGTAGATGATATTAGCACATAGCGATACAGTTACCACACAGCAACAAGTCCTAGGAGTATCACAGAGAGCCTTGCAGAGATCCGCGGCGGGAGAATGAGGAGCGTGACGTCACACGCTGCAGGGGAACAACCTCACTACAGGAGAGAGACTGAGAAATCTCTTAGTGAATAAACGGAGCAAATCTTCAAGCACAAAAGAGAATCTGCAAGTTGATTCAAATAGGCAGATACTCAAGGAGAGCAATAAGTTGAGAATACAAAGTAGTATAAACGGCTAGGTCTCTTCTGAAGCAGCTTCACACTGAGCAACAAATTACCAAGCAATGAGTTCTGTTGGGAGGAGCCTTAAATAGGGGTAGTGAGTTGACATCCTTAAAGGAACAGTAGGAAAAGAGATAAATCCCTGACAGGACACCCCCCCCAAGGAGCCGCTCCGCGGATCAAGGACCAGGACGATCAGGATGTCTACGATGAAACAAAGAGACAAGACGTGGTGCAGAGACATTATTGAAAGGCTCCCAAGAGTCCTCCTCAGGACCAAATCCCTTCCAACTGACAAGATACTGAAGTTGATTACGATGGTAACGAGAGTCTATGATAGACTCAATCTCATATTCCATGCCATCAATGACTGTAGGATCCACCGTCTCATTTTGAGTTGAATCTCTGATTGCACTGTAAGGTTTCAAAAGAGAGACGTGGAATGTGGGATGTATCTTCATGGAATCTGGTAGTTTAAGTGTTACAGCATTAACATTGATGATCTTTTGTATCGGATAAGGCCCTAAATATAGGGAAGCCAGTTTTTTAGATGGAACTTGTAAGCGTAAATGTTTAGTGCTTAACCAAACTTTGTCACCAATCTTGTAATCTGGAGGCTTGGATCTACGTAGGTCGTAGTGATGTTTCTGAACAACCTGGGCTTCTAATAAAACTTGTTTCAATGCTGAGAAATTGGTAGCAATGGTATTAACAAGATCATTAACTATAGGCATGTCGGAATTGTTGATCTGATTTGGATAGTATGAGGGATGAAATCCATAATTGATGTAAAATGGTGTCATTTTAGTTGATGAATTTACGGCATTATTATGAGCAAATTCAGCAGTAGCAAGTAGAGAATGCCAGTTATCTTGTTGTTGAGTGCAGTAGCAACGAAGGTACTGCTCTAATGTTTGATTTGTTCTTTCTGTTTGACCATTCGTTTGTGGATGATAAGCGGTACTCAAACGTTTAGTAATGTTAAGAGAGGAACACAATTGATTCCAAAACCTCGAGGTGAATTGCGTACCTCTATCTGTGGTGATTGTTTCAGGTAAACCATGTAGTTTTACAATGTGATTCAAAAATAGTGAAGCAGTTTCTGAAGACGTAGGCAATCCTCTATGTGGAAGGAAATGAGCCATTTTAGAGAATAAGTCCACTACAACCAATATGGTATTATAATTAGCTGACGAGGGCAGATCAACAACAAAATCCATAGCAATTGCTGCCCAGGGTCTGTCTGGTACTGGTAAAGAGAGAAGGTAACCATAAGGACTCTTATGCTGATGTTTCTTAGTTGTACATACCATACAGGAATCAATATACTGTTTAATAGTATCATTCATCTTTGGCCACCAGTAATTCCTTTTAATCAAATGAGCAGTTCTATGAACTCCAGGATGACCAGCCAATAAAGAGTCATGAGCAGAGGTAAGTATCTCATTCCTGAGAGAAGGAGGTATATACAATAAAGTGCCATGATAGTATAAGTTGTCGGAATGTTTTAGTACATCCAAATGACCCAAAGATGAATCATCCTTCAGATGTTCTTGTAAGATGGTTTTAAACTCAGTTGTTAAACAAATAATTCTATCCGGAGGTATGATAGATGAAGGAGAAACCACATCAGTAGGACGAGGGTCTTTTCTAGAAAGAGCATCAGCTTTCATATTTTTTGAACCTGGTCTATAAGTGATGACGTAATCAAAACGAGAGAAGAACAAACTCCATCGAACCTGACGAGCAGTGAGGATCTTGTTTGATTTTAGATATTCTAAATTACGGTGATCGGTATAGATGGTGATTGGATATGTTGCACCCTCTAGGAGGTGTCGCCAGAACTCCAAAGCTGATTTGATTGCGAGAAGTTCCTTATCACCGATTCCATAGTTAATCTCTGCTGAACTCATAGTTCTAGAATAGTAGGAGACAGGATGTAAAGGTTCTTTTTCAGAACGTCTTTGAGATAAAACAGCCCCCACAGCAAACTCAGAAGCATCGACTTCTAGCGTAAATTGACATGTGGGATCTGGAAACTGTAAAATAGGGGCTGAAACAAATTTAGTTTTTAGAGTATTGAAGGAATGATCAGCATCTTGATTCCATACAAACTTAACTTGCTTACGTGTTAACGTAGTGAGAGGTCTAACAATAAGTGAAAAGTCTTTAATGAACTTTCTATAAAAGTTCGCAAAGCCAAGGAATCTTTGAATATCTTTTTTATTACGAGGAATAGGCCAATTAGTGATAGCTTCTACTTTGCTTGACTCCATTGAAATTCCAGCTGGTGAGATGCAATAACCAAGGAATGATATGGTGTTTGTATTAAAAATACACTTTTCAAGCTTTGCATAAAGACGGTGTGCCCTTAAACGTGTCAACACTTGTTTGACATGTACAATGTGATCCTGTAGAGAATTTGAGTAAACCAAGATGTCATCCAAGTATACGACAATACAGATATCTAACAAATCATGAAAGACATCATTTATAAAACATTGAAAAGTCGCTGGGGCATTGCACAACCCAAAGGGCATTACAGTGTATTCATATAAACCGTATCTAGTACGAAATGCAGTTAACCATTCATCCCCTGCCCTCATCCTAATCAGATTGTAAGCACCTCTGAGGTCAAGTTTAGTAAAAACTGTGGCACCTTGTAAACGTTCAATAAGTTCAGGTATGAGGGGCAGGGGGTATCTGTTCTTTTTTGTGCATTTGTTCAACTGCCTATAATCAATGATGGGTCTAAGACTGCCATCCTTGTTTTTTACAAAGAACATTGCTGCAGCTGCAGAGGATGTGGAAGGTCTAATAAAGCCTTTTTTCAAATTATCATCTAAATATTCTTTTAAATGATTTAATTCTGGCTGTGACAATGGATATATATGTCCATATGGTATGGAGCTTCCAGGTATAAGATCAATAGGACAATCATAGTCTCTGTGTGGAGGTAATGACTCAGCCTCCTTTTTATCAAAAACATCAGCAAATTCACTATAACATTCTGGTAACTTATGTTCAGTGATATGACAAAGTGTGTGTACCCCAAAACAGGATTGTTTACAGTGGTTTGAATCAAAAACTACTGATGCTGTGGACCACGATATAGTGGGATTATGCTTTATTAACCAATTCAGTCCAAGGATTAATGGATAGACAGAAGAAGGAAGAACATCAAAACAAATAAGCTCTGTGTGTCCTGAAGGGGTAACAACTTTGAGTGGGATAGTGTGGTGAGTTATGGGACCAGAGCTAAAGAAGGAACCGTCAACCAGACGAATAGCTAAAGCAACACTCTTCTTTATTAGTGGGATGTGATTATTAACAACAAAGGTGTTATCAGCAAAATTCCCAGAAGCCCCAGAGTCAATTATGGCCTGAACGTTTATCTTCTGATGGGACCACTGTAGGGAGACATAAATAGATAGATGAGATTTTATGCTGTCAACCAAATTAACAGTATGGTCATTGGACGAAGTTTTACCCTTCTTTTGTCGAATCAGAGAGGGACAGTCCCTAACAGCATGGTTCTTTTCAGCACAATATAGACATAGGTTTAGTAGCTTACGCCTAGCTTTCTCCTCAGGTCTCAAGGGTCCCCTAATAACTGCAACATCCATGGGTTCTTCTATGGGTCTAGTGAATGCTGTGGAAGGTGTTGAGTGATGATAATTGGGGTTTCTTCTGGGGGTAGTCTCTGAATAGGATCTCTCTGACTTCCTTTCCCTAAGCCGACAATCTATGCCAATAGAGAGAGTCATCAATTCATCCAAGTCCTCTGGAATCACACCCCTTGCTAATTCATCCTTAACTGCATCATTGAGTCCCAAACGGAACTGATTGCGTAGAGCAGGAATATTCCACAGGGTGTCAGGAGCCCATCTTTTAAATTCAGTAATGTAGTCTTCTACCATTCGTTTGCCCTGTCTTAGAGACCTAATGGCAGTTTCAGCAGTATTTTTTCTATTGTGATCTTCATATAAAAGAGACATTGCAGAAAAAAAATCTTCTAGTGAATTTAGGATAGGATCATTTTTTTCATAGAAAGCATTGGCCCAAGACCTGGCCTCACCTCTGAGAAATGAAATTACAGTTAGAAAAAAAGCAGAGTGCAGGAATTCCTGAAATCCCTAAACATAGCTCTGTCCCCAGAGAACTTTTCAGGTGGACTAACAATGGGTTCTGGACATGACTCAACATTAGTAGTTTTGTTTGCAAGATGATCATTAATAAAAAAATTTATACTCTGATTCTCTAGTTGTATATCCCTTAAGCCTTGAATCATGTGATCCATACTCTGAGCTAAAGAACCAACTCTCCTGGACAGTTCACTTACATCCATGATTTTAGCTGTTAGTAGTATTCCTTTTTTATGGCTTGGTAATATGTAAGGATATGTTTAGTTGTTTTTAGAGAACACTACAATTACAGCCCCTGCTTTATGCAGGACCACTCAGTCTCACACCTTACCTCGGATTCCCACAGATTTAACTTAAGGGAACCCTGATATGCTCATTGATCTGAGGGTCACTACAGCAGGGTTGCTGAGTGAAACCGGAACCTTCACGCAACAATAAATGCTTAAAGCAGAAAAGAGAGTAAGTCTTATAGGATTGACTGCAGCAGTAGTGAAAGAGTTAATTAGTGCAGGTGCCTTAATTCAAACAGAGTTGCAATGGAAATAGATTATGCAGCAGGCTTTAACAAACACACTGAAGTTAACACAGTACTTTGATAAGTGAATAAATCAACCTCTGGTCATTTTGTAAACCATACTTTGATAATGAATATTAATACTTTGCAGAGTTGTTCAATCAGAGTAATATAAGCTGTGGTAAACTTGAAGAAACAGTTATAGTTTAAGTTAGAGCAAACAGTTCATTTCAAGCACAATAGAGGTAAATTGCGTAAAGTTTGAATTATGCTTATGCAATCCGATAATGAATAATGGTACTTTGTAATAATCTTTGTCACAGTTATTTGTTTGTAATATGGTAAATAGCAGTAAAAAGGTTTAGTGCATATTTGATATCTGAAGCGAATATGGAAATCCAGCAAGTGAGCGTTCCACAATATATATAGCAAGTGAAGGAAAAATGAGGTTGCAGCAATACACACAGTTCATAGAATGCAATATATATAGACTAGAAATATTGTAGATGATATTAGCACATAGCGATACAGTTACCACACAGCAACAAGTCCTAGGAGTATCACAGAGAGCCTTGCAGAGATCCGCGGCGGGAGAATGAGGAGCGTGACGTCACACGCTGCAGGGGAACAACCTCACTACAGGAGAGAGACTGAGAAATCTCTTAGTGAATAAACGGAGCAAATCTTCAAGCACAAAAGAGAATCTGCAAGTTGATTCAAATAGGCAGATACTCAAGGAGAGCAATAAGTTGAGAATACAAAGTAGTATAAACGGCTAGGTCTCTTCTGAAGCAGCTTCACACTGAGCAACAAATTACCAAGCAATGAGTTCTGTTGGGAGGAGCCTTAAATAGGGGTAGTGAGTTGACATCCTTAAAGGAACAGTAGGAAAAGAGATAAATCCCTGACAATATCCCAGGTGTAGACAATTGGGAAGCGGATTATCTCAGCCATCAGTCTTTACATCCAGGGGAGTGGGCTCTCCATACAGATGTATTTTGTCAGATTGTTCAGATGTGGGGTCTTCTCGAAATAGATCTGATGGCTTTCCATCGAAACAAGAAGCTTCCCAGGTATCTTCCCAGGTCCAGGGATCCTCAGGCGGAGATGGTGGATGCGTTAGCAGTTCCTTGGTTTTACCAACCTGCATACATTTTTCAGCCTCTAGTGCTTCTTCCAAGGGTGATCTCCAAGATCATAATGGAACATTCGCACGTGTTTCTGATAGCACCAACATGGCCTCACAGGTTTTGGTATGCAGATCTTGTCCAGATGTCCAGTTGCCAACCTTGGCCACTTCCTTTAAGGCCAGACCTTCTGTCTCAAGGGCCGTTTTTCCATCAGGATCTCAAATTGCTAAATTTAAAGGTATGGAAATTGAACGCTTAGTCATAGAGGTTTCTCTGACTCAGTGATCAATACTATGCTACACACTCGTAAGTCTATTTCAAGGAAGATTTATTATCGGGTTTGAAAAACCTATATTTCATGGTGTTCTTCTCATAAATTCTCTTGGCATTCTTTTAGACTTCCTAGAATTAACAGTTTCTTCAGGATGGTTTGGATAAAGGTTTGTGTGCAAGTACTTTGAAGGGACAAATCTCTGCTCTTTCTGTTTTATTCATTGAAAGATTGCTAAACTTCCTGATATTCACTGTTTTGTTCAGGCTTTGGTTCGTATCAAGCCTGTTATTAAATCAATCTCTCCTCCTTGGAGTCTTAATTTGGTTTTGAAGGCTTTACAGGCTTCTACTTTTGAGCCTATGCATTCTTTGGTTATAAAACTACTTTCTTGGAAAGTGTTGTTCCTTTTATCTTATTTTATCTTCCTTCTATCTCTTCTGATAGAAGAGTTTCTGAATTGTCTGCTCTCTCTTGAGAGTCTCCTTTTCTGATTTTCCATCAGGATAAAGCTGTTTTGCATACTTTGTTTAAATTTCTTCCTAAGGTTGTGAATTCTAACAACATTAGTAGGGAAATTGTTGTTCCCTTTTTGTGTCCTAAGCCTAAAAATGCTCTTGAAAGATCTTAACATTCTTTAGATGTTGTAAGAGCTTTGAAATACTATATTGAAGCTACTAAGGATTTCAGAAAGACTTCTAGTCTATTTGTTGTTTTTTTTCTGGTTCCAGGAAAGGTCAGAAAGCCTCTGCCATTTCTTTGGCATCGTGGTTAAAGCTTTTGATTCATCAGGCTTATTTGGAGGCGGGACAGTCTCCGCCTCAGAGAATTACAGCTAATTTTACTAGCTCAGTCTCCACTTCGTGTGCTTTTAAGAATGAAGCTTCAGTTGATCAGATTTGCAAAGCAGCAACTTGGTCTTCTTTGCATACATTTACTAACTTTTACCATGTTGATGTATCTGCTTCTTCAGAAGCAGTCTTTGGTAGAAAAGTTCTTCAGGCAGCTGTCTCAGTTTGATTCTTCTGCTTATGATTAAAGTTTTTTTCTTGACATTTATGTGTAATCTATGAGAGAGACTTATTTTTTTGTGGATGTAATTTTTTCAGCGGAATTAGCTGTTTTTATTTTATCCCTCCCTTTCTAGTGACTCTTCTGTCGTCTTCCACATCTTGGGTATTTCTATCCCATACGTCACTAGCTCATGGACTCTTGCCAATTACATGAAAGAAAACATAATTTATGTCAGAACTTACCTGATAAATTAATTTCTTTCATATGGTCCATGAGGCCCACCCTTTTTTTGGTGGTTATGATTTTTGTATAAAAGCACAATTATATTTCCAGTTCCTTTTTTGAGGCTTTCTACTCCTTTTTCTATCACCCCACTACTTGGCTATTCGTTAAACTGAATTGTGGGTGTGGTGAGGGGTGTATTTATAGGCATTTTGAGGTTTGCAAAACTTTGCCCCTCCTGGTAGGATTGTATATCCCATACATCACTAGCTCATGGACTCTTGCCAATAAGAAAGAAATTAATTTATCAGGTAAGTTCTTACATAAACTATGTTTTTCCAATTTACTTCTACTATCTAATTTGCTTTGTTCTCTTGGTATCTTTTATTTAAAAACATACCTAGGTAGGCCCAAGCGCTGTGAACAGCAGAAGAAGAACAGTGTTTCATGAAATTGGCAGCAACGTCCAAACAGATGCAAACAAAAAACTAAAATCACTGTGTTTGGTGCTATGTGTTGCCTTATCCTATATTATTAAAGGAAAGGTATGTTTATCTGATGCAGACATGCGCAGTAGAGACTGCAGCGCGAGGCAAACATACCTGGCCTTAAGGAAGGATCAGCAGTGACGATCAGACAGCAGACAGAATGGACGGGAGGGGGCGGGGTGGGGCTGAGCATGGTGGGGGCATGGTGTGGTGGGCCCGCTGCACTGCACTGCAGAAAAGGGGTGCAACAGAAAAAAAGGGACAGGGAGGGATGGGGCAGCTACATTACAGAAAAGGGGTTGCTACAGAAAAAAAAGGGACAGGGAGGGATGGGTCAGCTGCACTACAGAATAGGGGTTGCTACAGAAAAAAAAGGGACAGAGAGGGATGGGGCAGCTACACTACAGAATAGGGGTTGCTACAGAAAAAAAAGGGACAGGGAGGGATGGGGCAGCTACACTACAGAATAGGGGTTGCTACAGGAAAAAAAGGGATAGGGAGGGATGGGGCAGCTACACTACAGATAAGGGTTTGCTTCAGAAAAAAAAGGGACAGGGAGGGATGGGGCAGCTACATCACAGAAAAGGGGCTGCTACAGCTAAAAAGGGATAGGGAGGGATGGGGCAGCTACACTACAGAAAATGGGTTTGGGGGTACTAAATGGCGATCGCGGGAGGGGGTGGGACCACTACACTACAGAAAAAAATGTTTAAATAAAAAAATTAAATTAAAAAAGGGGTTTATAGGTACTGGTAGATAGCTGCCAGTACCTAAAATGGCAGCAATAATTATAGGGAGGAGGGTTAGAGAGGTGTTTGAGGGGGGATCAGGGAGGTTAGAGGGTAAGGGGGATCCTACAATGCAAAAAATATAAAGATAGAGGGATAGGGATTAGGGATAAAGGAATAGAAAGATATGGATAGAGGGATAAGGATAGAGGGAGAGGAATACAGGGAGAGGGATAGATGGATAGAGAGATACGGATAGAGCGATAGATGGATAGGGATAGGTATATTTCTTTCCTTAAACATTTTGGCCTGTCTAGTGAGTGGGTATCTTAAAGGGACAGTCTACACCAGATTTTTTTATTGTTTTAAAAGATAGATAATCCCTTTATTACCCATTTCCCAGTTTTGCATAACCAACACAGTTATAATAATATACTTTTTACCTCTGTGATTACCTTGTATCTAAGCCTCTGCAAACTGCCCCTTTTTTTCAGTTCTTTTGATAGACTTGCAGTCTAGCCAATCAGTGCCTGCTCACAGTTAACTTCTTGTGCACGAGCACAGTGTTATCTATATGAAATACGTGAACTATCACCCTCTAGTGGTGAAAAACTGTTAAAATGCAATCTGAAAGAGGTGGGCTTCAAGGTCTAAGAAATTAGCATATGAACCTCCTAGGTTAAGCTTTCAACTAAGAATACCAAGAGAACAAAGCAAAATTGGTGATAAAAGTAAATTGGAAAATTGTTTAAAATTGCATGCTCTATCTGAATCATGAAAGTTTATTTTGGCCTAGACTGTCCCTTTAATGATACACCATACATTGACAATCTTGATAATTATGTATTTTCAAGTTTGCAGTAATGTATTAGGGAGGGCCCTTTCCTGAATCTTTATTACCATGACCTAATGCTTGAAGCACATTTGTTAAATGATTTGTTGAAATCAGTGTGGAAAAATATTACTGCCCATCACAAAGCACAGACCTCAACTAACACCTAAGATGGATTTTAACTTTTACTGCTAGTAAGATCTAATCCCCAACATCAGTGCCTGACTTTACTCAAACTCTTGTGGCCGAATGGAAGTAAATACCTGCAAGAATATTCCAATATTTAGTGTAAAGCCTTCATAGAGATTGTCCCAAGTACTAAGGTACATGTTATATACACTTCCACCAGTCATCATTTTTTTTCTCACTATAGTCCTTAAAAGGTAAAAATAATTACACACTACACTGCAAAACTAAAAGGTGATGTGGACCGTGTGAATATATATACAGGCATACCTCGCTTTATTGCGCTTTGCAGATATTGCTCTTTTTACAAATTGAAGGTTTGTGGCAACCCTGTGTCCAGCAAGTTTTTTTAATTTTTATTGTTTTGTTTTTTTATATATTTCAATATCATAATAGACAGCAAAGAATAGACAAGACATCCAATTATGCATTACAATAAAGTGCTTTGTTTACAGAAAAAAAAGAAAACAATTCAAGATGTCACAGATGTAACGAATAGTTACATTGGAGCTAGCTTAGGATTTATTTTTATTTTACAGGCAAGTTTGTATTTATTTTAACTAGGTACAATAGTTATTAAATAGGTATTAACTATTTAATAGCTACCTAGCTAAAATAAATACAAAAGTACCTGTAAATTAAAACCTAACCTAAGTTACAATTACACCTAAGATACAATAACACTACACTATAATTAAATTAATTCCCTACATTAAATTAAATTAAAAAATTGAAAAAATAGAGAGAGTAGAAAATATTGCTGTATATTTAATATTCGGTGCTACCCTTGAATAATAAATTTAAATGACAAAAAAGATAGACATGTATTGGGGCATTTGTAAATGTCCCAAAAAAGCAAGGGATAAAAAAGCACACGAAAAAATTATTTAGAAAACATCCAATTTCTTTATTTAAATGTTCCACTTCACATTCAGTGTTTGATCAGTTTCTCCGGGCTACAGTAGTTAGAGGAAACTCTTACAATTTAAAATGTACAAACAAAACAAGGGCAATACATGCCCTGATGAACCCCTGGGACACATGCTCTGGAGGGGGGTGAAACGTGCGTTGGCACTATGTGTATTACACCTTAAGATAAGCTAAATACTGTCTGAGGTTTGTTTGTGGTGACACATGAAAGCGGAAATCTCAACCCAGCATTATAATAAGCCTATACTGTAGTCCTTGATAAAGATCCTAATGACCAGATCAAGCCTGGGAGCTGTGCATATGCGCTGAAACGATAGCGCTTGGATGCTGTATCTGTGACTTTAGGAATCGACTCTTGGAGTCTGAGGACAGCCGATAACAAACAGGTGCTTCATTTCCTAAGTATTCTCACTTGTCAATATGAAAGCCTGATATCGACCGTAAATGCCCTGACAAGGAGTTACAGAGTTGCGGTTGGTCTACTCTCTCTTGTTTTTTTCCTGGACCAATGGATACAGTTTCAACTACTAGGAACCAATTGGAGCTGCAGTGACGATCTAACCACCCCCACTGGGGATTACGTCACACGCCGAGAAATTACGGACTGGCAAAAGAAAGTAAAAAAGCACCATCGCAACTTTACTCTGGAAAATAAGTACTGTCTTTATATTATACAAATTGTGAATCGTTTTTTTGACCTAGTGTGCAGCAGATTCTGTTGCGGTCGACTATCTACCGACACATGCTATGTATTATCAGTATATGGCTTTCATACTTACATCTAACAGTGGAAAATGGACTGATAAGCCTCTTGTTCATTTTTGTATATAGATTTTTCACATATATTATCCTATAGTTTTACATTGTTCTAGTCTGCATACGTATGCATAGGGTTTGAGATTTTCAGATAGCTTTATGTATTGCCCTTGTTTTGTTTGTACATTTTAAATTGTAAGAGTTTCCTCTAACTACTGTAGCCCGGAGAAACTGATCAAACACTGAATGTGAAGTGGAACATTAAATTAAATAAAATAAACTAAAGTACAAAAAACAAACACTAAATTACAGAAAATAATAAATAATTACAAGTTTTTTAAACTAATTACACCTAATCTAATCCCCCTAATAAAATAAAAAAGCCCTCAAAAATACTAAAAATCCCTACCCTATACTAAATTACAAATAGCCCTTAAAAGGGCTTTTTGCGGGGCATTGCCCCAAAGTAATCAGCTGTTTTACCTGTAAAAAAAAAATACAATACCCAGAATTCTATCAGCCAATCGGAATTAAGCTAGAAAAAATCCTATTGGCTGATCCAATCAGCCTATAGGATTGAGCTCACATTCTATTGGCTGTTCCAATCAGCCAATAGAATGCGAGCTCAATCCTACTGGCTGATTGGATCAGCCAATAGGATTTTTTCTACCTTAATTCCGATTGGCTGATAGAATTCTATCAGCCAATCGGAATTGAAGGGACGTCATCTTGGATGACGTCACTTAAAGGTACAGTCATTTAGTCGTCGGATGAAGACAGAAGAGGATGCTCCGCGTCGGATGTCTTGAAGATGAACCCGCTCCACTCCGGATCGATGAAGATAGAAGA
Organism: Bombina bombina; assembly: GCF_027579735.1. Classification (NCBI taxonomy): domain Eukaryota; kingdom Metazoa; phylum Chordata; class Amphibia; order Anura; family Bombinatoridae; genus Bombina; species Bombina bombina. The sequence continues at coordinate 1,218,788,679 of NC_069501.1, forward strand.
TGCCGTCTGGATGAAGACTTCTGGAGGACCTCTTCTTCCCGGCTTGGATGAAGACTTCTGCCCGTCTGGAGGACCACTTCTGCCCGGTTGGGTGAAGACGTCTCAAGGTAGGGTGATCTTCAAGGGGTTAGTGCTAGGTTTTATTAAGGGGGGATTGGATGGGTTTTAGAGTAGGGTTGGTTGTGTAGGTGGTGGGTTTTAATGTTGGGGGGGTATTGTATTTTTTTTTTACAGGTAAAAGAGCTGACTACTTTGGGGCAATGCCCCGCAAAAAGCCCCTTTAAGGGCTATTTGTAATTTAGTGGTTTTTTTGTACTTTAGTTTATTTTATTGTAATTAATTTAATTTAATGTAGGTAATTTATTTAATTGTAGTGTAGTGTTAGGTGTAATTGTAACTTAGGTTAGGTTTTATTTTACAGGTAAATTTGTCTTTATTTTAACTAGGTAGCTATTGAATAGTTAATAACTATTTAATAACTATTCTACCTAGTTAAAATAAATACAAAGTTGCTTGTAAAATAAAAATGAACCCTAAGCTAGCTACAATGTAACTATTCGTTATAGTGTAGCTATCTTAGGGTTTATTTTATAGGTAAGTATTTAGTTTTAAATAGGAATTATTTAGTTAATTCTAGTAATTTTATTTAGATTTATTTAAATTATATTTAAGTTAGGGGGGTTAGACTTAGGTTTAGGGGTTAATAAATTTATTATAGTGGCGGCGATGTTGGGGGCGGCAGATTAGGGGTTAATAAGTGTAGTTAGGTTGTGGCGACATTGGGGGCGGCAGATTAGGGGTTAATAAATATAATGTAGGTTGCGGCGATGTTGGGGGCAGCAGATTAGGGGTTCATAAGTATAATGTAGGTGGCGGCGGTGTCCGGAGAGGCAGATTAGGGGTTAATAATATAATGTAGGTGTCAGCAATAGCGGGGGCGGCAGATTAGGGGTTAATAAATGTAAGATTAGGGGTGTTTAGACTCGGGGTTCATGTTAGGGTGTTAGGTGTAAATGTAAATTTTCTTTCCCCATAGGAATCAATGGGGCTGCGTTAGGAGCTGAACGCTGCTTTTTTGCAGGTGTTAGGTTTTTTTTCAGCCGGCTCTCCCCCATTTATTCCTATGGGGAAATCGTGCACAAGCACGTTTTACCAGCTCACCGCTACCATAAGCAGCGTTGGTATTGAGGTGAGATGTGGAGCTAAATTTTGCTCTTCGCTCACTTTTCTGCGGCTAACGCCAGGTTTTAAAAAAAACGTACTACCAGCGTTGTCTGTAGGTGAGCATAAACTGCTCGTCAGCAACGCACACCATTACCGACAAAACTCGTAATCTAGCCGATAGTAAATGAAATCAGACAATATATAATAGCTTTTTCTTCAAGCTTCCTGGGAGGGGGGGGGGGGTGGGAAAGAGAAAAAAAAAGAGAGTCTGGAACCTTTCACCAGACTCCTAATAAAATTATTTTGGTGTTTCTGAGGGGGTAAATAAGATTTTATATTTCATTAGAAGGAAAACTTCTAATAAATAAAGACCATTTCTTGAGAAAATTATTCAAGTCTACATTATGCTGTTCAAGTATATATTGTTTTTCATATAATTATTGATTTCTAGAATATTAGGAGTATTTGTTTCTTTCCATTTCCTGAAAATCAGATTTCTAACGGCTAAAATGATCAAGTTAATAATTTTTTAATATTGACAGTTTTGAGTCTCTTCCCAAAGGAAAATTATTTGTGTTAAGTGAATATCTTGCATGCGCAATTTAAGAGTGTTAGCTGCCCAATATGCTATTTTCTGCCAAAGTTGGTAAACCTTCGAAGTGAAAAATTTAAATCTATTAAATCCTTCCCTCCTGACAGGACTGGGATATTTTGCAAAACATATAAGATTTTAGGTAAGAGAACCATTTTAAACAAGGCTATCCGTCCTGATATGGAAAGTGGAAAATTTTGCCAGTTTTTCATATACTCCTTAACTCTGTCAAGGACAGGGAGTAAGTTAAGGTTATACAAGTTCTCTGGATGAAGAGAGATAAAAATACCTAAGTACTTAAAGCACTTAGTTACTACTTTGAAAGCTGTTACAGCAACTGAATCCCTATTTTTCCTGATCCATAAAATCTTGGATTTTAAGGCATTAACTTTATAACCCGAAAAAGATCCAAACAATTCAATTAACACTAGACCTTTTGGAATATTTATCTTAGTATTGGACATATATAAGAGAATATCATCTGCATACAACGCAATCTTTAATTCCTTATGACCAACTTTAATAACCTCCTGATATTATCTAACCATGATAGCAAGGGGTTCAATTGAGATATTGAAGAGAAAAGGTGACAAGGGCCATCCTTGGCGATTGCCTCTATTAAGAATTATATCTGACGATACTTCATTATTTACTATTAATTTTGTAGAGGGAGTACTGTACAAATTATGAAAAAAATCTGACAAAATTTTCTTTGAAACCAAATTTAAATAAGGAAAAGATCAGATGATCATAGTGGACAGAATCGAACGCTTTTTCAGCGTCAATTGATATAATCGCTAAGTCGTGAGAAATTTATTTTCTCTGCCCAGTATGGCTTTTTAGGAAATTGTAATAATCAATAGTTAAGAATAACTCTCTAATCTTGGCAGCTGTTTTTTTTTTATGCATAAACCCTGCCTGGTCTTTATGAATGATATTTGGTAGTACAATTTGTAGGCGGCTAGCAAGAAAAAAAGTAAGCAGTATATAATCAGCGTTAAGGTGCGCTATGGGTCTATAAGATTCTTTTTTGTAGGATCCTTTAATTGCTTCAGAATTAACGTAGTCATTGATGCAGAAAAGTTGAAGGGAATAGGTTTATTCTACTGATAAAAATGATTGAAGAGATTTTCCAAATAGGGAGAAATATAATGGTCTAAGATTTTATAGAATTAATTGGGAATTGCATCCGGCCCAGGTGCTGTATCTAAAGATAAATTATTGATAGCTTTTTGGATTTCGGTTTCAGTAATAGGAGCATTCATGTTCATAACTGATTCAGACGATAAAATGGGATTCTTAATCTTTCCACAAAATCCCTCTCTATGTTGTATATTAGAATACTGAAAAGAATATAAAGTATAATAGTATTTAGTAAAAACTTGCATCACATGTTCTGGAGTTGTAGCAAATGTATCATCATTAGGAATTCTAACAATTACTGGAGTTTTATTGCTATTAGGCAGCTAATAATTTTCCCAATTTATTTACATGCTTGTAAAACTTAGCTTGTGTTCTTATTTCAGATTGAGTAGTTTTGTGAATTAAAAAGGTATCCCTCTCTTTTTTAGCTCTATTATAAGTGTCCCAGTTTTCTGGAGATCTCTCTGACAGGTATCAATTATAAGAATTTGTTAAAAAATGTAGGACTTCCTGTTCTCTTTTCCTATATTTTTTTTCCCAAAGAGTTAGAGTGTATGCTATAATTTCCCCCCTTAACACCGCCTTAGCTATTTCCCAAAATATCACTGGTTTAACTATGTAATCACGGTTAAACTGTAGAAATTCATCAAACTTTCTTTTAAGAAAGTTTTTAAATTTAATATCAGTACAGAGGTGCCTTGGGAAGAAAAAACGCGAAGATGTAGGAGTACGATTGGAGGTGGCAACTTGGAGGGAACCTGGGGCGTGATCTGATAAACAAATAGGATGAATATCTGCTTTCATTTGTAATTTAGCTGTTTTGTCATCTACTAGAAATCAATCAATCCTGGAGAGCGATTTATATGCCTTAGAAAGGCACGTGAATTCTCTGGTGTCCGGATTCTTTGTTCTCCATATGTCCCTAACTGCCAAATTCAAGAAAATCTTTCTGAACAATTTAGTCTCTAGGGTGTCTATTTTAGTTTTAATTAGAGGGCCTTTTTTCCTGTACCTGTCCAAAGGATGTTGAGGAGCCATATTGAAGTCTCCTCCGATAATAAGATAACCCCCATACATTGTAAGATCTTCAACTGGACAGAGTCCTAGAACCCTGGGCTAATTGAGTTAGGAGCATAAATATTACAGAATGTGTAGATGCAGTTGGATATTTTTAATTTCAGAAGAAGATACCTGCCCTCTGGGTCTGTATAGACTTGTATTATCTGATAATTAATTGTTTCCATATCAAGATGGCTACTCCTCTTTTCCTGTTTACACCTCGGGAGGTAACAACCACTCCAACCCATAAAGTCTTTAGCTTTGTAGCTTCAGCTAAGTCTCAGTGAGTTTCCTGTAGGAAAGCTATATCGCAATTTAATCTTTTGAGGTGTACAAGAACAGTTTTCCATTTAATAGGGGAAGTTATACCTCCTATGTTCCAAGACACTATATGTAAAGTGTTATGTTCAGTCATACCCTAACCTCTAAGTATATATATATATTTATTTATATTTAGTAAAAAAAAAGGTAAACGAAAAAAAATAAAATAAGATAAATAATTCCACCCCCCCTCGCCCTGGAGCCAAACACAGAACTTATTTTCCCTTTTTTGTACAAACACAACAGAGGGGGAACCCCCCCCCCATTTTATTAAACTTAAAAAAGCACCAATCATGAATATATGGAAGAAGAGAGGGAAAGAAAGATATTTTTTATTTCTATATAGTTATACTAAGTCGTTTTCTCTCATGAATTTCTCAGCATCCTTAGGATTATAAAAAAACCCCAGCTTTGATCATTCAATATAGTCCAGCTGGATAAACTATGGTGGATTGAATTCCCTGGTTAATATGTTTAGTGCAAATAGGAGACATTTCTTTTCTCCTCAGGGATGTCTCATAGGAGAAATCCTGAAAAAGAATAATGTTAACGTCTCTTAAACGGATAGGTTGGGATTTCCGGTAGTATTGCATCAGAGTGGTTTTATCTTGAAAATTAAGGAGTTTGGCAATAACCGGTCTTGCAATCTGTTCCCTGTTGCTATTAACTGATTGTCCCCACATTCTATGTATTTGTTCTACTACAATGGGTGGGTGTGTAGGGGGAATGCCCAAGAGTTTAACTAGTGTTTTGGAGATAAATTCTGTCAAATTCTCATATATTTTATTCTCAGGAAGTCCAACTATCCTGATGTTGTTCCTTCTGGAATGATTCTCTAGGTCTTCTATTTTAAGCTGCATTTTTTGGAGAGTGGTACTGTTAATTTCAAGTTTAGATTTGAGTGTCTCATTATTGTCCTCTAAATTGGATATCGTCTGTTCAGCCTCTTTAAGTCTGTTAGAAAATTGTCTAATTTCATTAGTAAATATTAAAATTTCTTGCTTAATTTCTGATTTGAGGATATCCAATTTAGGTGTCAAAGCACTCGCTATATTCTTAACCAAAGCTTGCATTTCAACATGTTCATTACATCTTATGGGATTGGTATTAACAGTGAATCTCAGCCGCAGTCTCTAGTTATTTTTGTTTTTCCTGTCTCTAGGTTTGCCAGCCATAGCTGGAGAGGTGATTTTAGAATAGGTAGGTGATTAAATAAATTAATTAATGAACTAAAATGTAAAATGTAAGTAAAAAAAAAAACACACACAAAAAAAAGGAAAAAAGTGAAGTGATCTAGTGTGGGATCCGTATGGGGGAGAGAAAGAAAAGGAGAGAAAAAAAACAAAAACAATTCCAGTGAGTGATTATACTAGACTCAGTGCATCTAAGACCAGCTTTGTAAATCTAAGAAGAAAAAAAACATACAAGAAACAGGTCCAACTTCAAATTACTGCATGAATTGGCTGCTTTAAAGTGTGGTTGAGAGTCCTAATTACACTCAGAAAAAGAGTTTCTTGACTCCCACACAGGACAGAAGATTTCCAGAACAGGGAAGGTGTGTTGTAACCTTATTATTATTATTATTATCGGTTATTTGTAGAGCGCCAACAGATTCCGCAGCCTATAAACAAAGGGGGAGTACAACAAAACAATTACAAACAGTTGGACTCTTAGGCTTACATGCTAAGGGGGTTCAGGGAATAGCAATGGAGGAGTGGAACTGGTATAAAGTAAGGTTAGCATAGGTTGTATGTATCCCTGAACAGTAGAGTCTTTAGGGAGTGCTTGAAGCTTTCAAAACTAGGGGAGAGTCTTGTGGAGCGAGGCAGAGAGTTCCACAAGATGGGAGCCAGTCTGGAGAAGTCCTGTAAACGGGAGTGCAATGAGGTAACCAGAGAGGAGGAGGTCATGAGCAGAGCGAAGGGGACGGGAGGGAGAGTATCTGGAGACAAGGTCTGAGATATAGGGGGGAGCAGTGCAGTTGAAGGCTTTGTATGTCAGAGTGAGAATTTTGTGTTTGATCCTAGAGGCAAGAGGAAGCCAGTGAAGGGATTGGAAGAGAGGTGCAGCAGATGAAGAGCGACGTGTAAGGAAGATGAGTCTGGCAGAGGCATTCATTATGGATTGTAAAGGAGCTAGGCGGCAGGTGGGGAGACCAGAGAGTACAGAGTTGCAGTAATCGAGGCGGGAAAGAATGAGAGAGTGGATTCAAATCTTAGTCGTGTCTTGTGTAAGGAAGTGTCTAATTTTAGAGATATTTTTAAGGTGGAAGCGGCAGGCTTTAGCCAAGGACTGAATGTGAGGAGTGAAAGAAAGATCTGAGTCAAATGTGACCCCGAGACATGGGGCATGCAGAGTAGGGGTAATGATGGAGTTGTCGACAGTTATAGAGAGATTGGGGGTGGAGATTTTGGAAGAAGGGGGAAAATGAGGAGCTCAGTTTTGGAGAGATTTAGCTTGAGGTAGTGAGAGGACATCCAGGAAGAGATGTGAGAAAGACAGTTAGTGACACGGGCAAGGAAGGAGATAGGTCTGGTGCAGAGAAGTAGATTTGGGTGTCGTCGGGATACAAATGATATTGGAAATCGTGGGACTTTATTAGGGAACCTAGTGATGAAGTGTAGATTGAGAAGAGAAAGGGACCAAGGACAGAGCCTTGCGGTACTCCAACAGAAAGTGGTGACGGGGCAGAGGAGGCCCCAGAGAAGGCTAAACTAAAGGTACGGTTTGACAGGTAGGAAGAGAGCCACGAATGGGCTGTGTCACAGATGCTGAAGGATTGGAGGGCTTGGAGCAAAAGAGGGTGGTCAACAGTGTTAAAGGCTGCGGACAGATCAAGGAGGATAAGCAGAGAGAAGTGGCCTTTTGATTTTTCTGTAAGTAGGTCGTTGGTAACCTTAACAATAGTGTCTCTGTGGAGTGATGGGGACGAAATCCAGATTGCAGTGGGTCAAGAAGGGAGTTTAGCGTAAGGAAATGGGATAGGCGTGCATATATTAGTTTTTCGAGAAGCTTTGAGGCAAGAGGGAGGAGGGAAATAGGGAGGTAGTTGGATGGGGAGGTAGGATCAAGGGAAGGTTTTTTGAAGATAGGTGTGACCAGTGCATGTTTCAGCGATGTGGGAAATATACCGGTGCTGAGGGAGAGGTTGAAAATGTGTGTTTGTATAGGGGTAAGGGTAGCAGAGAGGGAGGGGAGTAGCTGTGAGGGGATAGGGTCAAGGGGACAGGTAGTGAGATGAGAGCGCAGTATAAGTGGCGAAACTTCTTCCTCAGTAACAGTAGAGAATGAGCTAAGTTTAAGGTTATGTGGGTTGTGGTTGAGTGAGAGCATTTGAGGGGGGGAGAGAATGGAATTATGTTGAGAGCTGATTTCATTTCTGATGGAGTCAATTTTGTTATTAAAGTGGCTGGCAAAGTCTTGAGCTGACAGAGAAGTTGTATTAGGAGGTGGGAGAGGGGGGAGGAGAGTGTTGAAAGTGGAGAACAGACGTTTTGGGTTTGAAGAAAGATTAGAGATAAGAGTAGAGAAGTAGTGTTGCTTATGGGTATTAAGGGCAGAATAGTAGGAGTTCAGGATGAATTTGTAATGAAGAAAATCAGCTGAATTTCGAGATTTTCTCCAGTGTCGTTCAGCAGTACGGGAACATCTGCGTAGGTACCGTGTCAGAGGAGTATGCCAGGGCTGAGGATGAGTGTGTGATTTCCGAGCTATGGTAAGAGGGGCGAGATTGTCAAGGATGGATATAAGGGTGGAATTATAGTGGCAGATAGATTGTTCAAGGCAGGGAAAGGAGGAGAAGGATGAGAGGAGAGGTTTGAGGGAATTAGCAAACTGTTGCTGATCTAAAGACATACTGCTTCTGTGAAGTTTGGTGTGAGGAGTAGAAGGAGGGAGAGTTGTAGGGAGGGATGATATGTTGCAAGTAAGGAGATGGTGGTCAGAAAGTGGAAAGGGGGAGTTTGATCAGGTCAAGAGAGTGACCGTCTTTGTGAGTGGGAGAATCAGTCCATTGTGACAGACCGAAAGAGGAAGTGAGTTGCAGAAGTTGTTTTGCAGATGAGGCAGTGGGATTGTCAAGAGGGATGTTGAAGTCGCCAAGAATGAGGGCAGGGGTGTCTGAGGAAAAGAAATAAGGTAGCCAGGCAGCCAAGTGATCTAGAATCTAGAAACCTTAAAAAAATCTTATTGATCAGTATATTTTAAGAAGAATTGATAACTAAAAATTCACATATCATAGTTCATCTATTTTTAAAGCTAGCCTCTGACAAAACATGTATATTGACAAAATATTTTCATTAGAGTATATAAACTAAGATATATTGAGTTTATAAGTGTAAGGATTCCAGTCCTGCTTTTACTTTTTGCCTCAACTTACCTTCCTCACCTGTACTTAAGGCATCACCCCGCCCCAAACAAGTGCTTAGTTGTTGAGTATTGTTTGCTGAAACCAGTGCTCCCTTTCTTATAAGCTATATACTTATCAAAAGAAGTTTTACTTCTACTACTTTAACATTTGGATTTACAAATACCAGCTGCAGTTTGGTCACAAAGGGACTAATAACAACTAGTCTCATTCATCCTGAAGATTGCTATTCCAAGAAGTATTAAGTTATTCAACTCCTCATCTCTACAGGAATTGCTATCTAATTTCCAACAGGAGGATTCTACCAACTACTACTACGGTATTAGTATCAAATCTAATTTACCTTGGATGCCTTAGGTAACGGCTAATTACAAATTTCATGTTTCCTTTTTGAACTTTTGTAAACTGACTTTGTCTCTCAGAAATTACTTTGATTGCAACGAATGTTTTATTTAATTCTATGAACTTCCTTTGAATACATTCTCATACCGGACAGTAACGGACTTTATGTGACGTCACACAGCCTCATACATCTCAGCGTGCCATACAGCTCCTTACAACTCAGCGTGTCTCACAGCTCCATTTACAATCACTAGTCTGTGTTCAGTTTTCCACGCTGCAAGCCTTACTCTGTGTGCTGTGTCTCGCAGCAGGTCACGCCCCTGTCAGCAGCTGCAGTCTGTGTGTCTCACATCTCTCATGCCTCAGTGATTATTACAATGAACACTATCTCTCACATTTGGGTTTGAGCACAATTATTGTCAAAAGTTGTTATTAATAATAATACTTATTTTCAGCCTCTAAATATTTATATGGTATAACGATATAATATAACCATATAAAGACTTACTGCCATTACTTATAAAAATCACTCTGAATAAAACAGTCTATGCTGATATAATAGCCTGTACTTCAGTTGTGAAACAAATATAATTTATTTAGACTCTGCAGTTGTGATTCAAATAACCAAGGAACCTGATATAACAACTAAGCCATAAAATATGGATCCAGCAGAGCTTCCTCAAATTGTTTATAATTTAACACAAAGAGTTGACCAACTTAGTCAAGCCTTTAGAGAGTTACAATTAGAAAATGAAACTTTAAGAAAAGTAATAAAAGACACTGTCTCTATTAAACAGAGCCTTCCTGACAATCTGTCAGAACCATTTATTGCACCTCCAGATTTTTTCAACGGAGATAGGAATTTATACCGTCAATTCAAAAATGCTTGTCTGCTTAATTTCACCCTTAAACCTAAAACATACCCAAATGATAGGGTTAAAGTCCTTACAATGATAAGCTATTTAAGAGGTGAACCTCGCATATGGGCAGACACTCTCTTTGAGACAAATAATGCTGTTCTTTCATCTTTTTCATCTTTTCTGGATATCATGGATGAATTATACTATGATTCTAACCTACAGTATACTTCTGAGAAAAAGATGAGGAACTTAAAACAAGGTAACAAACCTGTTGAATGTTACATAACAGAATTCAAGCAATATTCTATTGACTCTCAGTGGAACGCCATTGCTTTAAAAAACCAGTTCAGGCTTGGACTCTCTGACGTAGTAAAAGATGAATTAGCCCGAACTGAGTTACCTGATACATTGGAAGGCCTTATGAAGCTCAGCAGGCAAATTGATAGGAGATTACGTGAAAGAAGATTTGAACGTCAATACCCTGAAATTGTTCATAAGAAGGATAAGGTTTTTAACCATTCCACTTCTAATAGTCCTCATACTGGTTCAACTGGTGCTGAAGCAATGGATATAAGTTTTTTCAGAGGACCTCTAACTCCTGAAGAACGTATCAGAAGGAAGACTAGAGGCCTCTGCATGTATTGCGCATCCTCATCTCATACCTTAAAGGATTGCCCATCTTTGCCACAGAACAAGAAGAGTAAGTACCATACCAATCTTTCTCTCCAGTCAAAGCATAACAACCCTCTTCATTGTTCTTTACTTCTTTCTCTACAGTGGGCAAATAAACAACTGACCATTCCAGCCATCTTGGATACAGGAGCACAAGGAAACTACATTGACAGTTCTCTGGTTTCTAAAAATAAAATACCATTGATAAAAAAGTTGTCTCCTATTTTCCTTCATGTGGTTGATGGCTCTGAGATATCATCAGGGCCAATTACACATCACACCATCCCGCTCTCTGTCACTACATTAAAAACACATCATGAACATCTCACTTTTGATGTAATCACTTCTCCATTATTCCCAATAGTACTTGGGCTAGCTTGGTTACAGCTACACGAACCTGATATTAATTGGAAATCCTTAAAAGTTCAACTAAATTCTGATTTCTGTCAACAGACTTGCCATAGAATTTCTTTTCACAGTTTATCCTCCACATCAGAAACTCTGATACCAGAAATGTACAAGCAGTTCTCTGAAGTCTTCAGTAAGAAGGAAGCAGATACCCTTCCCCCACACAGAATCTACGACTGCCCTATTGAACTGAAACCTGGAACAACGCCACCTATTGGACATTTATACCCACTTTGTCAACCGGAACTGGATCATCTAAAAACTTACCTAGATGAAAATCTAAAGAAAGGGTTTATCCGTCCTTCAGTTTCTCCTGCTGGTGCAGGAATGTTCTTTGTGCGGAACAAAGACCAATCTCTTCGGCCTATCATTGACTTCAGACAATTGAACAAAATAACCATAAAAAACCGATACCCTCTCCCCCTCATTCCTGAACTCATAGAAAGACTCAGGCATGCTCAGATTTTTACTAAATTAGATTTGAGAGGGGCGTACAATTTAGTGCGTATCCGTGAGGGGGATGAGTGGCTTACCGCTTTTAGAACTAGGTATGGGTTGTTTGAATATCTAGTTATGCCTTTCGGCTTAACTAACGCACCCGCAACTTTCCAGTTCTTTATTAATGACATTTTCCATGATCTCCTTGACACATGTGTTGTTGTCTACCTAGATGACATTTTAATCTATTCCACAAATCTAGAAGAACATATCAAACATGTTAGTTGGGTTTTAGCAAGACTCCAAGTCCATCGGCTATACGCCAAATTGGAAAAATGTATTTTCCACACCAACAAAATAGAGTTCCTGGGTTACTCCATCAGCCCAAATGGGATTCAAATGCAAGATAACAAAGTGGAAGCAGTAAAATCATGGCCCACACCTTCAACACGGAAAGAACTACAAAAGTTTCTTGGTTTCAGTAACTATTACAGAAAGTTCATTCGCAATTTTTCTAAAATTGCAAAACCTCTGACTAAATTAACTAGTGCTAATTGTTCTTTCCAGTGGACTAAAGAACAGGATGATGCGTTCAACTTCCTAAAGAATTCCTTTTCATCTGCCCCCATTCTGAAATATCCTGATCCAAACCTTCAATATACCCTAGAGGTGGATTCTTCAGATTATGCTCTTGGCGCTGTCCTCTCCCAAAGACAGTCTCCTACAGAACCACTACACCCAGTTGGGTTCTATTCAAAGATTATGACTCCAGCAGAGATCAATTATTCCATTGGGGACAAGGAACTTCTAGCCATTAAAAGAGCCTTCGAATTCTGGAGACATCTCCTTGAAGGTACCTCCCTACCTATAGTGATTTATACGGATCACCGGAATTTGGAATATCTACAAAATAATAAAACTTTATCTGGACGTCAAGTGAGATGGAGTCTCTACTTTAGTCGTTTCAATTTCCAAATCATGTACAGGCCGGGTTCAAAAAATGGGAAGGCAGATGCACTCTCTCGACGAGATCCAAGACCTATACAGGAAGACTCTCCTACTAGCATTCTTCCCCCTACTCGATTCCTTGCTATCCTATCTCAACAGGATAAGGAATATCAATCTGATCTTTCTTCAGAAGACCAAACCCTACTAGATAGACTAACCCTCCAGGATGGTTTTTACTTCCATGGTTCTAAACTTTATATTCCAGAACGTTTCAGACAGAAAATAATCAAAGATCATCATGACCCTCCACTAATTGGTCATCCAGGAATCAAACGTACACATGAGCTCATCTCCAGAAGTTACTGGTGGCCATCGATGAAAACCAGTATAAAGGAATATATACAACATTGTACAACCTGTACAGTATCAAAACCAGAAAGGAGACCTCCCTATGGCTATTTAATTCCTTTGGAAGTACCGGAATCTCCTTGGTCTCATTTGGGAATGGATTTTATAGTTGATCTACCACCTAGTTCTGGACAAACCACCATTTTAGTTGTTACCGATCATTTTACTAAAATGGCACATTTTATTCCTTTTCATAAGTTACCCACTTCCATTGAAACAGCATATTTATTTCTAAACCACATTGTACGATACCATGGGTTACCATCCATTTTAACTACTGATAGAGGAACCCAATTCACCTCACGCTTCTGGAAAGCACTCACTAAAGCACTCCAAATCGATCAAAGGTTAAGCACAGCCTTCCACCCTCAGACTAATGGCCAAACTGAGAGACTCAATCAGTGGCTTGAGCAATATCTACGATGCTATTGCTCATATCATCAAAATAAATGGACTTCCTTTCTCTCCATGGCTGAATTTGCCTATAACAATACCATTAACAGCACTACAAATTACTCTCCCTTTTTCGCCAACTATGGTTTTAATCCAAGATTCACTATCCAAACGACTTCTACACATGACTCACCATCTGTTGATGTGCTAACACAAAACATAGCTGAAAATTTCCTACATTTACGAGATAACATCAAACAAGCTCAGGCGTCTCAGAAGAAATTTTATGATTTACGTCGTAGAGCTTCTCCGAAATATTCTATAGGGGACTATGTTTGGTTATCTTCCAAAAACATTAAAATGCACTTACCAAGTAAAAAATTGGCTGGGTTGTTCCTTGGCCCATTCAAAATTCTACACATCATCAATGAAAATGCCGTCAGGCTTGATCTACCTGATTCTTTACCCATCAACCCAACTTTCCATGTATCATTATTGAAACCCTACTTGGGAGATAAACCTGATGTACCTCTTCTACCCCCTTCTCCTATTCAATTGGGCACTGATGTCTATGAAGTTTATGATCTTTTGGACTCAAGATTTTATAATGGGGAATTACAGTATCTGGTCCGATGGAAAGGGTTCGCCCCAGAGGATGATACTTGGGAACCTCATGCACACATTAATGCTCCAAAGCTTATTGCTCGTTTTCATAGAAGATATCCAAACAGACCTAAATTCCAACCCGTGGTCGGCTTGCTTGAGGGGGGGGATCTGTAAGGATTCCAGTCCTGCTTTTACTTTTTGCCTCAACTTACCTTCCTCACCTGTACTTAAGGCATCACCCCCGCCCCAAACAAGTGCTTAGTTGTTGAGTATTGTTTGCTGAAACCAGTGCTCCCTTTCTTATAAGCTATATACTTATCAAAAGAAGTTTTACTTCTACTACTTTAACATTTGGATTTACAAATACCAGCTGCAGTTTGGTCACAAAGGGACTAATAACAACTAGTCTCATTCATCCTGAAGATTGCTATTCCAAGAAGTATTAAGTTATTCAACTCCTCATCTCTACAGGAATTGCTATCTAATTTCCAACAGGAGGATTCTACCAACTACTACTACGGTATTAGTATCAAATCTAATTTACCTTGGATGCCTTAGGTAATGGCTAATTACAAATTTCATGTTTCCTTTTTGAACTTTTGTAAACTGACTTTGTCTCTCAGAAATTACTTTGATTGCAACGAATGTTTTATTTAATTCTATGAACTTCCTTTGAATACATTCTCATACCGGACAGTAACGGACTTTATGTGACGTCACACAGCCTCATACATCTCAGCGTGCCATACAGCTCCTTACAACTCAGCGTGTCTCACAGCTCCATTTACAATCACTAGTCTGTGTTCAGTTTTCCACGCTGCAAGCCTTACTCTGTGTGCTGTGTCTCGCAGCAGGTCACGCCCCTGTCAGCAGCTGCAGTCTGTGTGTCTCACATCTCTCATGCCTCAGTGATTATTACAATGAACACTATCTCTCGCATTTGGGTTTGAGCACAATTATTGTCAAAAGTTGTTATTAATAATAATACTTATTTTCAGCCTCTAAATATTTATATGGTATAACGATATAATATAACCATATAAAGACTTACTGCCATTACTTATAAAAATCACTCTGAATAAAACAGTCTATGCTGATATAATAGCCTGTACTTCAGTTGTGAAACAAATATAATTTATTTAGACTCTGCAGTTGTGATTCAAATAACCAAGGAACCTGATAATAAGAGGCAGCTACTGCTTGCGCCACAGTACTGCTCAATAATAGCTTAAGTACCAGTTATACCAAGTTTTATAGTTCATTAAATTCGCTCCCAAAAGCCAGCTTAACCAATATACCAGCCTACTGAGTTAACTTCCATAGCAATGTTAAGCAACATTTGTTACAACCTTATATAGTTTAAATGTAAATCTGACACAAGCATAGATTAAGGGTAACAATTTCTAGGTATCTTAAAAAAAAGTCCTGGTAAAGAACATTTTTAGGGGAAGAGTAGACTTTTACGTAAACAAAAAGAATTACGAAAGTCTCTCACAATATTCATAGTATTATAGTATTTTTGACAATATTTTTCAGCAGAAATTTGAAAGAAATATATACCGACCCTCTGAGTTTTGAACAGGTTTGTCCAGCTGGTTGGGACCAGCTATTGCTAAGGCCAGCGTAATGATTAATGAGAATTTTAACATAGACTGTAGCAAATTTCCAGTAGGTTAGTAAGCAAGTTAGTTCCAGCAGCCAGCTTAAGCAATAAGCCTTTAAGCAGAATTGAGTGAAAAGTCAGTCAGGTAGGTTAAACATTTAACAAAGTGTTAAATAGCAGTTATTAAGGCCTTGTTAGACTTACTGCAAGTGTAAAACAGATTTTTAAAGGCAGCAAGTGCTGAAATAGACATATATGCGTAGCAATTTGAAAAGCACAGCTCAAGTCAATATTGTGCAGTTGAACAGAGCTACTTATTTTTATATTACTATTACTTATCCTTCCTGGATGTAGAGATTCAAACCGCACCCCCCAGGGAAGAGAAACCCCCTGCTGAGTCAAACAAGCTTCAACCTCAGTGTGTCAGGGATTGAGACTACAGATTTCCAGGGGGTCGAACAACCTTTCAGCCAGAAATGAATAGAGCTCCCATCTGCCCAGGACCAGCCACAGTTGTAGCCTTGCTTCAGCTCTCCAGTGGAAAAGACTCACTATATTTTAAAAGATTGCTCTTGATCAAGCCACAGCCAGTAGACATTTTCGGCCCCCCTCATGCAGCACCGGTGGGATGGAGGGTTGTTCAGGATCCAGCCGAGTCGTTTCCTAGCCTCGAAATTTCTCAGATGCAGGCTATATTACTGCTTGACGCTTTTTCAGCTGCCGCTCTTCAGCGTCAACTTCCGATAGTAGGTGACTTACTACTGCCGCTTAAAAGCCCTTAATACGCGAGCACCAGGCGCAAATCTTCCGCCTAAGGAAATCAGTGCAGGGGTTTCGGAGAGTAGCAATGCGTGACTTGCGCTCAGCTCCTACTCCGGAAGTATCGACCACGTCCAGCAAGTCTTTCTGCGCCATTATCCCAACATACAAATAAACACATGAATACATATATATATATACACACCACCAGCAAAAAGATTATGATTCACTGAAGGCTCAGATGATGGTTAGCATTCTTTTGGCAATAAAGTATTTTTTAATTAAGATATGTACATTGTTTTTTTAGACCTAATGATATTGCACACTTAATAGACTACAGTACAGTGTAAATATAACTTTTATAGGCACTGGCAAACAATTGTATGACTCACTTTATTGCGGTGGTCTGTAACCGAACCCGCAATATCTCTGAGGTAGCCTCTATACACACCCACCCATAATTAATAATTTTATACAAACTGCCAACCAGAAGTGTTACTGCTATCGGTAAATGTGTTGACTTTGCTTTACTTATTTTTTATTGAGAGCTAAGCAGCTGTAATTATTGAGCTTCTGTATCATGACACCAAACTGGTCCAGTTTTAAGGCCAAATCCCCCTGTTCCTCTTTTTGTAGGATTGTCCATTTAAAGGAACAAACCATAAAAAAATAAAATTTAATGACAGTATTTTTTTTAATTTCCTCTGCAGCAAGTTAACTGGTGGACCTGCACATATCCATACCTATGTTGGCTACAAGGAAATGATCCAGATGTGCACGTTTGCCTATGTTCTTAACTTGTTAGTAGAATTTAAACAGATTTACCAAAGCGGTATATGTTTTTGTTTTTTATGTATTAGGGTCATCAGTAAGTGACATCCTGCTGCCATATAGCTGATTATATTGTGGTGGGTGAATATTTGGGTACTTAATGGTTTAGAGGTAAACCCTGGGATGCCACATGGTCATAATAAAGCGTTTATCCCCCATTGTTGTAGGAAAGAAAACATATGATGAGTTTTGTAAAAATTGTTCTCATACAATTTAAATACCAGCTAATTAGTTCTATATCGTTCATAAAGGAAATCTTTGGCGGCGTCCTGTTTCTATGGTTACTCACCGGAAGTGGGATGCGCTCTCTGCATAGGTCACTTCCGGCCTGTCAATAAGCGGGCTGGTGGTGGTGTGTACGATCTCGCGTGGCGTGCAGTTTCTCGTACGTTCAAGCACGTTTAGTGTTCGTAGCCGCATAGTCTCTCAGTAGTAACCATTTACGTTCTCCAATGAGCCCTAGTTTGTTAAACAGTTTCGCGCCGCCTGAAAATGGGGTCCGGCGGCTGCAGACAGATACTGAAGCGGTGCTTAACGGAGAGAACCTGGGCCTGGGCACCTTATACATCGCGGAGAGGTAACTGTGCACATATGTCCTGTATATTATTTACTTGTCGCATGGTACAACTGTCATTTATCAGCATCCCCTATAGTGACTTGTTATTCTTTAGGTGCTATCATGAAACGTGCGACGTATTATAAAATTGTACTCCCAGTCTTTGTTTTAAATATAAATACAAATACTTGTTCCTAAATAATGTACAGGCGATCTCTCAATTTTCATAATAGCTCCTACATTTTATATAGTCTAGTTATGTCCTCTCTATAGTTTATATTTATCTGGGCACACTCACACTACCTATGCACACTCCACTCTTTCTTAACACCATCTTTTTCCTCTCCAATCTCTGCCCCTGTTTACCCTCTCAGAAGTAAGTTTAAGCACTAATGATGTTCCTATAGCCCTAGAGGAATATATTCTTGACCTTAAATGGATATATAATATCCCTTTGTATAATATTTGCAAACATTCATTCACTAACTTTCACTCAACACTGATAAATTTCCACTTCACTTTAGCTACCTGAAGTGCTGGGAGGTATGTTGACTTATCCTTTAATACATAATATAAATAACGTTGGCTTTCCTCAATTATTGTACCTCTGTACCAGCTCATTGGTGCAAAGCTACAACCACCAGGAACTATAAAATGGATTTAAAACTTATTTTTTAGAGTTTATATTGAGGAACTCTTACATTAGGGACCACTTTCCATGTGAACAGTTCCCACGAAGGAGAGGGGCAAAAGTATATGATTAAGCGTATTACTTTCCTGCAAACTATTAGAAATAATAAACTTGCTATGATTTTATGCTTTGGTAATCAGTGGTTGCAATTTTAGAATTCCAATTTAAAGCACTTTAGCATAATATGTTTACATGGATGTAAAACAGGAAACTGGCAACACTAACAGTTCTGCTTTTCTAAATGAACTATTGCTAGATAGAATTTGCACCTAGCAGTTATTCATGTAAGTATATGGATTGCATCTATTGTCTGAATTGATTATGAACCATAATTCTTGTAAATCACAAATGAGCTGACATATATACAAGTGTGTAGCAGTCTTTGTTTTTTTGTTTGTGGCAGTCTTTTTGTTTTGTGTGTATATGTGTAAAAAAACCTAACAAATATATATCACACACACACACACACTCTGTGTAATATGTATATCTTTATTTCAGTCGTCTCTCGTGGCTAAATGGAGCTGGACTGGGGTTCTCGTTGGAATATCCATCGATCGGTTTACATGCCATTTCTAAGGACACGGCTGCTTATCCAGAGGAACATCTATATGTTATGGTGAATGCCAAACTGGGAGGTTTGTAAATTTCTTCTATATAATTCTTGGTTATGCTTCATTTCTGTAGGGCTGTGTATTAAAAATCACGAGATAATGAAGTAACTTACACCTTGTCTTATCTTGCCTAATTTAGGCAAACACATAGCAGACAGTCATAAATGCCGCATGTTTTGAAAAGTTACAGGTTTTGTAATACTACTGCATCTTTTTATATGAAACAAAAACCTATGAAATAGTGTAGGTGATATTAATCAGTAGACCTAGCGCAAGTATATACACCTCTAGCTCCCTTCAATGGGTCTCCTAGTAAACCTTGTGATAGTCAGTGATAAAAGTAGATGAAGCGAGCGCCAAAAAGGCTAAGGTGAATGTGTAAAGGTCACAATTTTATTATACACAGTATAAAACACAATGTGTTAAAGTATAAGAAATTTGTTTACTTTCAGTTGAATGGCGATGCGTTTCGGCCTGATAACAGTCCTTTTTCAAGACTATCTTGAAATATGCCTGTTATCAAGCCGAAACGTGTCGACATTCAACTGAAAGTAAGCACATTTCTTATATCTTAACACATTGTTATATATTGTCTGCAGTATTGTTTTTCTTTCTTTTTTCCTCAGGAATAATTAGGATTTTTTTTTTTTTTTTTTTCCTTATTTACTGATGGATATCACCAATTAGAAGACATAAGAAGTTCACTCTTACACAATTACCCTAAACACCTTTATTGTTGCAATTTGTATTTTTGAATTTTTAGACTTCCTTTTTATATCAGAACTTCACTATTTTTTGACTTTTTTAAATTTTTTCACTATTTTTATATTTCATCACCATTTTTTCACCTCTTTTTCATCAGTTGGACTTTAAGTTTTTTTGAACATTTGAACATTTTGGACACTTTCGTCCAACACACTGGGATAACTTTATTGGAATTCACATCAAATAATTTTACTGGGACATTTTTTGAACAATATATGCATTGGCCACTTATTTCCAACTGTATGTGAAAATTGTTGTCTTTCTAATAGACTGATGCTGTTTTTGCTATAACTGTTTAATATTTTATTTTTGTGAATCATAGATCCATGAATTTTAGCTTAATTTGTGTTTTATACTGTGTACAATAAAATTGTGAACTTTATACATTCATCTTTAGCCTTTTTGGCCCTCGCTTAATCTACTTTTATCAAACTTTTATATAAGGAACCCTTATTTTATGTGCTGTTTATGGTTAAATGGAGCATGACATAATGCAATAATGATTCATTATATTTTATTCTACTATTATGAAATTAAGCAGCAGAGTATTCTCTGGAAAACTTAAATGTTCTTTAAAAAAAAAAAAAAAAATCCCTCCCCTGTATCATGTGACAAGTAAGCAGCAAAAATGAGCAGCACCACCAATCTCTTCAACAGATTTATTAGAGAAGTACAATCTGTACAGTTGAAACAGCCAGACCACAAAACAGTCAGCAGCCAATCACAAAATGCATTTACATATATACTGTGCACTTTTGCACATGCTCTGTAGGAGCTGGAACCTCCAGAAAGTTTACATATGAAGACTGCGTATGTTTATATTGGAAAGTTGTTGTTGTTTTTTAAATTATGCGTTTATCTGAATAATTAAACTTTTGACTTTGGTGTCTCTTTAAACAGTAAATAATTGCTAAATATATAATGTATTCAAAGCAAAGATTGCCCTGAAAATATGTATATGCTTTTTTTTTTTTTTTAAATTATTAGTTTTAAAGGGACAATCTACAATATATTTTTTTTTTGTTTGAAAATATAGATAATCCCTTTATTACCCATTCCCCAGTTTTGCATAAACAACAGTTATATTAACCCCTTAGTGACCAGACCATTTTTCAATTTTCTTACCGTTGAGGATCAGGGCTGTTTTTAAATTTTTGCAGTGTTTGTGTTTAGCTGTAATTTTACTT
The DNA here is from genome assembly GCF_027579735.1 of Bombina bombina. NCBI lineage: Eukaryota > Metazoa > Chordata > Amphibia > Anura > Bombinatoridae > Bombina > Bombina bombina. The sequence goes on from NC_069501.1 coordinate 1,218,809,402, forward strand.
ACTCATTTACTGTACCCACACATATATACATTTTTCTCGTCATTAAATGGATCTTTTAAAGATACCATTATTTTCATCATATCGTATAATTTACTATAATTTTTTTTTTTTTTTTTTTTTTTATAAAATATGATGAAAAAAAATGAAAAAACACACTTTTCTAACTTTGACACCCAAAATCTGTTACACATCTACAACCACCCAAAAACAGCCATGCTAAATTGTTTCTAAATTTTGTAATGAGTTTAGAAATGCCTAATGTTTACATGTTTGCTTTTTTTGCAAGTTATAGGGCAATAAGTACAAGTAGCACTTTGCTGTTTCCAAACCATTTTTCCCCAAAATTAGCAATAGTTACATTGTAACACTGATATCTGTCAGGAATCCCTGAATAACCATTCACATGTATATATTTTTTTTCTAGTAGACAGCCGAAAATATTGATCTAGGCCATTTTGGTATATTTCATGCCACCATTTCACCGCCAAATGTGATCAAATAAACAAACAAAAAAAACCACACCACCCTTATCAATACTCACTCACAAATAAAAATGTTTTGCCTGCAAAAGTATTGTAAATCTAAAACAATCATTGGATCTGAAACAGAATTGTATCTTCTCCTTTTTTTTTTTTTTTTTTTTTTGTTGAACATTTTACTTGTAGCAATGAGTGTGATAAGATGACCGACAATATTCCTATTGTACAGCATTTTCTAATTCTTATAAAATATGCAGATAATGAAGAAAAAGAAACAATTGCTGAGGACGAAGGTGTAGAAGATGATGAGGAGAGCGATGACGATGATGAGCAGGCGATAACAGAAATACGTTTTGTTCCAACTGAGAAATCAGCTTGTACGTATACTGTGCAGATAGCGTTTACCATACTCATTGATCAAACCATTTATTTACTCTTCATATCTCCTCAGTAGGGGAAATGTTTTCAGCTATGTGCGACTGCCAAGCTCTCCACCCAGACCCTGAGGATGAAGATTCTGATGATGATGATTTTGAAGGAGAAGAGTACGATGTTGAGGCATATGGTTGGTATTTGCTATACATAAGTTAACTTGTGTTCTCATGCAATCACTATTGTGTTCTTTATGTTTAAATTATTTTTATTAGGAACAAGAACAAAAATCCGGATGTACAGTAGAATAAAGAATACAAAAGATTGAGCATTACAAATTTTAAAAGACAGTGTACATCAATCTGCGAGAGCTCTTATATAACCATTGGTATTGCATTATGTTGAGCCCATCACAGTTCTGAGTCTTTCTCTTTACCATCCTTCTGCTGCATAGGAAACAGTCTCAATACATTTGGCATAAGTATATCTCATCCATTAGTACATCTCAGACAAAACATTCGTATAACTCATACATAAGGATTTTTTTATTGCTAATAACATTATTTTACCTAAAAAAACGAGTAAATAATCGGATGCCGAGAAATAGTTAGTTTATTACACCATCCTCCAGTTCCTATTCAGCCTAGAGTTGGACTCTTTATTTGCCCTTGCTGACCAATATTGTCAATTGGGATAGTTAGCGCCATTTCTAAGATTCCAGTAGAACCAAACCTCATCATTTGTTTCTTTAGTACCTAGGGTCCAAGATGCGGATTCATACATACTATAGGTGTGCAGAATTTTATTTTTAACTTCCTGCCATGTTGGTGTGCCTATTTTCCAGTATCTTGCTATGTTTATTGTGTTCTTTAAAGGGACATTAGTTTATTTTTTTTTATTTTATTTTTTTTTTTTTTTACGTTTGCATAGTGTTTATCAGCAATTAAAGGACCAGTAAATAAAGTAGATTTGCATAATCAACAAATGCGTGATAACAAGACAATGCAAAAGCAATTAGTGTGAACTTCAAATGAGTAGATTTTATTTTTTTTTTTCTGACAAATTTCAGTTATGTCTATTTCCACTCCTGCTGCGTCATGTAACGGGTATTAGCCAATCACAAATGTATATTCTGTGAATTCTTGCACATGCTCAGTAGGAGCTGGTGACTCAAAAAGTGTATATAAAAAGACTGTACACATTTTGTTAATGGAAATAAACTGGAAAGTTGTTTAAAATTGCTCCTCTATCTGAATCATGAAAGTTTAATTTTTGACTCGAGTGTCCCTTTTTAAGCACTGAATTAAAAGGTTTATGCGCGTAAAATGTTTGAAATCATTTTTGCACAATCAACAAATTGAGTATCTTTAAAAAGCTGCTGGAAATCAAGCACCAGTTTTTCATGGGGGGGGGTTTACAGTAAAAGCAAGCAAAATAAATTATATGTTTTAATTAATTAAATACTTTTTAATCTTTGTGGTTGTGATACAAGATAGAGATCCTTTACAGTTTACTTCGGAAACACAATTTTAAGGTCTTTGTATATACATAGGAGATTTAAAGAGACATTCCAGCCACATGGATGCATTTCTGTTTTGTATAGAAGCATTTTTTGTGATATACATGTATTAGTTATAAAAATGCTTCTAATAAAAGATAAATGTTTCAAAAGTGTATTTAAAATGCTGGTGCATAGTGCATAGTTAAAGTGAAGGTAAACCTTGATGAATGAGAGCCCGTTTTATAAAAAATACTATTATAAACAGGGGCACTTTCATTCATTAACCCCTTAATGACCACAGCACTTTTCCATTTTCTGTCCGTTTGGGACCAAGGCTATTTTTACATTTCTGCGGTGTTTGTGTTTAGCTGTAATTTTCCTCTTACTCATTTACTGTACCCACACATATTATATACCGTTTTTCTCGTCATTAAATGGACTTTCTAAAGATACCATTATTTTCATCATATCTTATAATTTACTATAAAAAAAAATATAAAATATGAGGAAAAAATGGAAAAAAAACACACTTTTTCTAACTTTGACCCCCAAAATCTGTTGCACATCTACAACCACCAAAAAACACCCATGCTAAAAAGTTTCTAGATTTTGTCCAGAGTTTAGAAATACCTAATGTTTACTTGTTCTTTGCTTTTTTTGCAAGTTATAGGGCCATAAATATGAGTAGCACTTTGCTATTTCCAAACCATTTTTTTTCAAAATTAGCGCTAGTTACATTGGTACACTGATATCTTTCAGGAATCCCTGAATATCCCTTCACATGTATATAATTTTTTTAGTAGACATCCCAAAGTATTGATCTAGGCCCATTTTGGTATATTTCATGCCACCATTTCACCGCCAAATGCGATCAAATACAAAAAATCGTTCACTTTTTCACAAATATTTTCACAAACTTTTGGTTTCTCACTGAAATTATTTACAAACAGCTTGTGCAATTATGGCATAAATGGTTGAAAAATCTTCTCTGGGATCCCCTTTGTTCAGAAATAGCAGACATATATGGCTTTGGCGTTGCTTTTTGGTAATTAGAAGGCTGCAAAATGCCGCTGCGCACCACACGTGTATTATGCCCAGCAGTGCAGGGGTTAATTAGGGAGCTTGTATGGAGCTTGTAGGGTTAATTTTAGCTTTAGTGTAGTGTAGTAGACAACCCAAAGTATTGATCTAGGCCCATTTTGGTATATTTCATGCCACCATTTCACCGCCAAATACGATCAAATAAAAAAAAAGTTCCCTTTTTCACAAACTTTAGGTTTCTCACTGAAATTATTTACAAACAGCTTGTGCAATTATGGCATAAATGGTTGTAAATGCTTCTCTGGGATCCCCTTTGTTCAGAAATAGCAGACATATATGGCTTTGGTGTTGCTTTTTGGTAATTAGAAGGCCGCAAAATGCTACTGCGCACAACACGTGAATTATGCCCAGCAGTGAAAGGGTTAATTAGGTAGCTTGTAGAGAGCTTGCAGGGTTAATTTTAGCTTTAGTGTAGAGCTCAGCCTCCCACCTTAAACATCAGACCCCCTGATCCCTCCCAAACAGCTCTCTTCCCTCCCCCACCCCACAATTGTCCCCGCCATCTTAAGTACTGGCAGAAACTCTGCCAGTACTAAAATAAAAGGTATATTTGGGCTTTTTAGTGTGTTTTTTTAAGCATATTTACATATGCTGCTGTGTAGGATTCCCCCTTAGCCCCCAACCTCACTGATCCCCACCAAACAGCTGTCTAACCCTCCCCCTCTGCCTTAATGGGCGCCATCTTGGGTACTGGCAGCTGTCTGCCATACCCAGTTAAGAAAAAAGTGTTGTGTTTTTTTTTAGAAAAAAATCCCTTTTTCTGTAGTGTAGCTTCTCCCCCCACCCAAGACCAACCCTCCAACCCTCCAAAATCACTTTATTATTTGATTTATCTATTAGTGGCCTTTTGCCCCACACATGTATTTTTGAACTTTTCTGTAGTATAGCGGTTCCCACCCGCTCCCGCCCGTGCACGCGCCCGCCGCCCCCCCCGTGCACGTGCGCGCGCCCGCGCGCGCCCCCGTCGGCTCCGCCCCCGATCCCGCCCCCCTCCTCCTTAAACAGCTCACCGATGGCCGCCCACCCGCCTCCCAAGTCGGCTCCCACCCACCAACGATACCGGCCATCGATGTCCGGTGCAGAGAGGGCCACAGAGTGGCTCTCTCTGCATCGGATGGCCTGTTAAGGTTATTGCAGGATGCCTCCATATCGAGGCATCACTGCAATAACCGGAAAGCAGCTGGAAGCGATCAGGATCGCTTCCAGCTGCTTTCCACACCGAGGACGTGCAGGGTACGTCCTCAGGCGTTAACTGCCTTTTTTTTGAGGACGTACCCTGCACGTCCTCGGTCATTAAGGGGTTAAAGTTTAGAAAGCAGCTGTTTTGATTAAAAACTTACCTTTGTTCTTCTCACAGCCAGAGCAGCTTCCCCCACCCGGAGACCCTCCCTTCACACGTCATCAATGACTATTTTTTTTTAATCAAAACGGCTGCTTTCTAAACTTTGATGAATGAAAGTGCCCCTGTTTTTAATAGTATTTTTAAAAAAACGGGCTTTCATTCATCAAAGTTTACCTTCACTTTAAACACAGCACTTGATCATTGAGCCTAAGGTGCTTGTACTATCTGGTAATGACTTAATTTGTTAATTGCTGGCATGATACGACCCCCACTGGTGCTCTGAGCAGCTGCAGTATTTAAAATGCTGGTGCACTGAGACTATCTAGCTATGCTTCACATGCACAGAAAAATGTTAACACTAAAACAGTGATCACTTTTTCTAGAAGCATTTTTGCCAATGCATGTATATTGCAAATATGTTTTTTATTCAAAGATGTAATTCATCTATGTGCATTTAAATTTTGACCGGAATGTCCCTTTAAATTTAAAATCCAAAAGCAGAAGACGGCACTCACCATAGAGTCACAGAATCGTGAATTGCCACTTCCAGTGAGCCATATAGATTGAAAAAGACAATGTTTCAAGTCTGCTATTGCCTTTTAGTCTAACATTGTCCTTTTTTCAGTCTTTGGGCCTGAGGCTATAATTTCTTTTAGGTAGAAGTATCTACAAAACATAAACAGTAGGTAGTATAAAGAAGTATTTGTAAGTTTCCCTTCAATATAATAACACTTCTGATCCACTGTGACCGAAGTTTTTTTTTTTTTTAAATTGATTTTTCCAGCATAATATTTTAAGCAAGTTATGGAAAAACCCTTGTCTATTGTTTTGCTGTAAAGTGTTAGATTGCTGTCGAAAAAACAGCTTAGTGAATTTCCATGTCTGTCCCTTTAACTGAAGCAGGATATTGACATCATTCCTTTAACAGAAGCTTTTGCATTTACCATTTTCTCCTTACTCTTAGCTTGATGCTTTGTGACATCTGAGGTTTTTATCCTATTTTCTGAATTGGCTTAACGAGAGGACTCGTCTTTATAGCTCAATCCATAATTAGGATCGGGCCCATGCAGCCTTCAGTACAGTTTTTGTAAACCGAAGTATCCTATTAGAAGTAATATGGTTGTAATCTCACAGATTATGCTGGTGCTCTCGTCATTTAAACCTTTTTAAAATGCCGGCACAAAAATCTAAAGATCAAAATAGCAATAAATTTTATATAAAATGTTTTTTTGAAAAAAGGGGGAAAAAAACTATAAATTTAGTGCTGCCAAAATACAAATAATTTAATGTTTGATATCTTTGTGCTTTAGAACAAGGGCAGGGCGATATCTCAACATTTTACACCTATGAAGAAGGGCTGTCACATTTAACCCCCGAAGGCCAGGCCACTCTCGAGAGGTTTGAGAACATGCTCGCCAACTCGGTTAGTGGTCAGCACACCATGGCTGGGGTCCGAACAGAAGGCTCTGCACTGGATTATGAAGGTGAAACAGAAGCTACAGTTATTTATGTTGTCTTGGTTTCTCACGTTTCCCTTTCATTGACTAGTTGCACAATGTTAAAGGGATATGAAACCCCAAAAAAAAAAAGTTTCCAATTTACTTCTATTATCAAATTTGCTTTGTTCCCATGATATTCTTTGTTGAAGAGATACCTAAGTAGACATCTGGGGCACTACATGGCAGGAAATAGTGCTGCCATATAGTGCTCTTGCAAATTGGTAACATTCTTGTAAAGCTGCTGCCATATAGTGCTCCAGAAATGGGCCAGCTCCTAAGCTTACGTCACTGCTTTTTAACAAACGATACCAAAGAACAAAAAAGTTGTTTAAATTCCCGTTCTAAATAATTTTGGTTTCATATCCCTTTTTAAATATAATCTTTGTGCACTTTGTGACAATAACTTTTTCTTGAGTTGCCAAATTTTAGTAGAGCATTGAAGTGACAGTCATTATTTAGGAAAAAAGTATTAATAATTTAGATTCTTAAGAATGTTTAGAATGCTTTTAGATTTACTTTTTGTTTTAAAAAGGCAGTATTTTAATAATGACTAATATCCTGGGCACTGCATAACTAGTGTAGAATAGTCTGGTAATTATTAATGGTTCATATTCTGGTTGAAAACCAATAATTTAATATTAAAGAATTATTATAACAGCCCAAAAAATATTTTAAAATAGATTATTCCACATTGAATCAGAAGTACTTCATTATAAACTTTGATATATTCATGAATAATAGATTACCACTAGACGAATGCACTGAATTTATTTCTCACGAAAAAAAAATTGTTTGCATGCAAACTTTGTACATGTGGTCATGTAAGGAAAATCTGTCCACCGTTTCCTATAAGAAACATCATCAGATCTTCAGTGGAGCAGCTGGACAGCAGATTAAAGGGACAGTCTACACCAGCATTTTTATTGTATTAAAAGATAATCCATTTTATTACCCATTCCCCAGTTTTGCATAACCAACCGTTATATTAATATACTTTTAACTTCTGTGATTATTTTGTATCTAAGCCTCTGCAAACTGCCCCTTTGTTTCAGTTCTTTTGACAGACTTTCAGTTTAGCCAATCGGTGCCTGCTCCCAGATTACTTCACGTGCACGAGCACAGTGTTATCTATATGAAATACGTGAACTAACACCCTCTAGTGGTGAAAAACTGTTAAAATGCATTCTGAAAAGAGGTGGCCTTCAAGGTCTAAGAAATTAGCATATGAACCTCCTAGGTTAAGCTTTAAACTAAGAATACCAAGAGAACAAAGCAAAATTAGTGATAAAAGTAAATTGGAAAACTGTTTAAAATGACATGCCCTATCTGAATCATGAAAGTTTTATTTTGGCCTAGACTGTCCCTTTTAAAGAGATATGAAACACATTTTATTTTCTTTGCTGGGTCAGATAGAGCATGCAATTTTAAACAACTTCTTTATTCTGTTGGTACCCTTTTGTTGAAAAGCATATTTAGATAGGTTAAAGAGCTTGGCGCTAACTGCTGATTGGTGGCTGAACTTGTATGCCCATTTTCATTGGCTTACAAATGTGTTCAGCTAGCTTCCAGAAGTGCATTGCTGCTTCAATAAAAGATACCAAGAGAATAAAGCTAAATTTGATAACAGAAGCACTTTCTCCCATTTATGTACGTATTTTAATGAGCTTAGATTTGTCAAGAACAAGTGACACATCTGCGTGATGACTTCCCTATTGAATCGTGTAAATTTGAAGCCCTTCTTTCCAGTCTTAGAGTAACTGTTTTTTTTTTTTTTTTTTTTTTTTATTAATTTTTCAGAGAAAAATAAATATTACAAACTAATGATGTACATTAAGAAAAATAATAAAGCGTTGACAAGATTGGCATTGTTGGTAAATGACACGCACACTGTTAAAATGTGCTTCACGTTTACTGTTATTTGCGTTATTTAGAATTACACTTCACAATTAAGTTGTTTCCTTGAGGTAAGTGTAGTGTTACAGGTGATCACAGTTAGGAGTTAAACTTTACTTAATCTAGTTATAAACCAGGTGGAAGTGGTTTGTGGTAAGAATGTGCAGGTGAGATCGCTACCTTTGAGACCATGATGTTTTAGGTAGTTTCCTTCTAGTAGAATTCAACATTGAAGTAGAAGTCTAGTTTTCCTATTTTTAAAGGGACAGTCAACTCAAACATTTTTGTTTTAAAAGATAGATAATCCCTTTATTACCCATTGCCCAGTTTTGCACAGAAAACGTGGTTATATTAAATATACTTTTTACCTCTGATTACCTTGTTTCTAAGCATCTCCTGACAGCCCCCTGATCACATGACTTTATCTATTGACTTGCATTTAAGCCAATTAATGCTGTGTTAGAATCCACGGACATCAGCACAATGTTATCTATATTGCTCGCATGAACTAGCTTCCCCTGATGTGAAAAGCAAATACAAAAGCATGTGATCATGGGGCTGTCTTTAGGGACTTAGAAACAGACAGAAATTTAGAGGTTTAAAGGTTATAAAGTACGTTAAAGGGACAGTCAACACCAGTATTGTTGTTGTTTTAAAAGATAGATAATCCCTTAATTACCAATTCCCCAGTTTTACATAACCAACACAGTTGTAATTATACACATTTTACCTCTGTAATTACCTTGTATCTAAGCCTCAGCAGACTGCCCCCTTATTTCAGTTCTTTTGACAGACTTGCATTTTAGCCAATCAGAGCTGACTCCATGGTAAATTCACGTGCATGAGCTCAATGTTATCTATATGAAACACGTGAACTAATACCCTCTAGTGGTGAAAAACCTTCAAAATGCATTTAGATTAGAAGCGGCCTTCAAGGTCTAAGAAATTAGCATATGAACCTCTTAGGTTTAGCTTTCAACTAAGAATACCAAGAGAACAAAATTGGTGATAAAAGTAAATTGGAAAGTTGTTTAAAATTACATGCCCTATTTGAAACACGAGAGGTTTTTTTGGACTTTACTACCCATTCCCCAGCTTTGCACAACCAACATGGTTATATTAAAAAGGACAGTAAAGGCATTATCTATATCTTTTTTTTTTTTTTAAACCATAACAATTTTTGTGTTGACTGTCCCTTTAACCCCTTAATGACCACAATGTACCCTGTATGTCTCTGGTCGTTGAGGGTTTTTTCAGGACATAAAAGCACAAGTCTAGCAAGAACACGCTATTAATGCACTCCCTCCAGCAGGCTTTGTGGAATAGAGCAGTCTCAACGCTGGTGGCAAGACCGTGCTATAAAACAATAAAGTCCCAAAAAAAGGCCAGCGACATACAGGGTACGTCGCTGGTCCTTAAGGGGTTAATATAGTGTGGTTTTTGTAGCTAGTTTAGATTCTGAGGAGGGAATTAAAGGTGTTAGAGTAACTGTTTTAACCGCATGAACAAATTTTTTTGTTTTTTCATTAAAAGTCTTAACGAATGCAATTAATTTTTTTATATATATCCATCTATTTTTTAATATATATTCATGTATTTAAAATCACTGTAAAACATGAATAAATCTGATTTGTTTAAATCATGTATTTGACAAATTAACTCCGCATGAACTACAGTACAACTAAGACACATCAATAGACTATTTTATGAATACATAAAAAATATATATATACTTTAGAGCAATGTGGTCCAGTATTGTATAACACATAGGTTGAACTCATATGCCAGCAATAACACGTCTCTATTGTTTTTTAAATACAAACAATATTTAATTCTGCTAGTGCTAGAAGATACACAATCTGTACTAAACATAATTAAAGGGACATGAATCAAATTAAACAGGATTCAGATATTCTACAATATTTAAACTTTCAAACTAATTTCTATGATCAAATTGTGCAGTCGTTTTGTGATGTGCACATTTTGAGTCACCAGCTTCTACTTAGCATGTGCAAGATTTCAGTATATACATATGACTCTGATTGGCTAATGGCTGTCACAAGATACCGGGGACAAGGAAATTAAAATGACCTTTGAAATTTGTCTGAAATTCAAAGTATGTGTTATTGTATTGTCCTTTTTATTATTCATTTGTTGACACTAAATAATAATATTTGTAAGATGTTTTTTGTTTAGAAAAAGGAAAATTGCCTGGAGTTTATTCATATAAAGGATTCAGGATTTATTCAGTGAAAGTTGGACTTTAATTTCAATAGATGCATTACTTGCGCATTTTAGCTATGATGTGCTTACTTTACATACCATGTTCTGTGTGTTCGCTTGAGCGCTTAGTAAATAAAACCTAGGTGTGTATAAAATGTCCTAAATAATAATATAAAAAGTCTGTAGAGATTTTGTAGTACATAAACAAACATAGAAACACATTTTGACAGCAAAAAAATCATAATCTTCTATCCTGCTGCAGCACAAGCGTAATTGAATTCTCAGGATAGCCTTATGCATATCCCTAGTGTTCTTACATTCCAGTGTTCTCCACAGAAAATGTTGCCTGCTGGGTGCGGGCAGTGTAATATTTTCTAATATATCATTTTCTGCTGCCCAAAACACTTAATTGCATAGTTTTTAACATAAAATTATTTAATGTTAATTTGTGTCATAAAAAAAAATGTAACTTTAATATTCGCTAATTTTAACTTTTAATTTTGGCTAAAATTTTAGCTGGTGGTCAGTAAAATCAGCCGGTGGGTGCACCCGCTAAAAAGGTCCTGAGATCACTGCATTCACTTACATTTTTTTTGTCTATCACCTCAATTGAAAGTAAATTCCATGAATCGACCATCTTTTCTGCAAAAAGGTGCTAGTCCGAACCTGCCCTACCCTCTCATCTTCGCTTTTCAACATTTCTTTATATACTTTTCTGTTTCTATCATATCCCCCTCTTCCGTCTATCCTCTCAACTACACATATATGGCCTGATTATCAAAAATGTGCTGGAATGGAGAGAAATTGCATATTAAGCATTATATTGTATTGGTGTCCCTACTGCATAGCGAGATACAATGCTCTCACGTTAAAATTTGCATTTCTAGAATTGTTTGAGGTATCTGATGAGGCATCTTAGATAATCTCGCTGAATAAGAGCAAATTAAAGAATCAGGCCCATGGTCTGTCTAGACATGTTTTAATTTTTAGACCCTGTACTATTTAAGTAGCCCTAAACAGAATCTAGTTTATTTATATTGATATTATCTTCAGACCTGTACATAATATTCAGGATGAGCCCTAACACTTTTGTATCGCCTCACTTTTTCTGCCAAGCGTTTTGCATACCTTGCATGTTGTACTACTGCCTAGTTAACCAATTTTAAAGGGACAGTCTAGTCCAAAATAAACTTTTGTGATTCAGATAGAGAATGTAATTTTAAACAATTTTCCAATTTACTTTTATCACCAATTATGCTTTGTTCTCTTGGTATTCTTAGTTGAAAGCTAAACCTAAGAAATTCATATGCAAATTTCTAAGCCCTTGAAGGCCGCCTCTTCTCTCAGGGCATTTTGACAGTTTTTCACCACTAGAGGGTGTTAGTTCATGTGTGACAGATAATACTGTGCTCACGCATGTGGCGTTCAGGTGAGCCAGCTCTGAATGTCAAAAGAACTGAAATAAGGGGGCAGTTTGCAGAGGCTTAGATACAAGGTAATCACAGAGGTAAAAGGTATATTTATATAACTGTGTTGGTTGTGCAAAACTAGGGAATGGGTAATAAAGGGATTATCTTATCTTTTTAAACAATAAAAATTCTGGTGTAAACTGTCCCTTTTTTAAATCATTAGAAATAATTATTATTGTTCCTCTTTTAATATCATTAGTGAAATCAGTCACTTAGTAATGATGATTTTTATACGTGTTTGTTCAATCCTCCAGTTGATTATCACTACATATTTGATCAAGCCTGGGACATCAGCTGTTAAAATTATCACCTGACAAATTTGCTTCATTCTTTTTTTATTTGTTGAAGGAGCAGCAATGCTATATATCTCTCTATCTCCTCTTTTATGACATGAGTCCACGGATCATCTTAATTACTAATGGGATATTCCTGGTCAGCAGGAGGTGGCAAAGAGCACCACAGCAGAGATGTGTTAAATAGCTCCTCCCTTCCCTCCCACTCTATTCATTCTATTTGCCTACGTTAGTGATAGGAAGTGGTAAAGTGAGGTGTAAGAATAGATTCTTCAGTCAAGAGTTTATTATTTTTAAAGTAGTGCAAGATTGTGCTGCTTTGTTCTAGGGTGTAGCCGTAGTCCATATCAGTCTCTTCAGTAGAGCTTTGGTGGCTTTAGAGCAATGGGAACTTGTGGGACATAATTCTCACTGCGCCTCTCATATTATGATGCTGCCCTATCTTCTATAACCTGAGGTGGATTTACTCAGATGTTTATTTCTCCACAGGTCGATGTGAGGGATAGGACCTCTCAAGCCTGTGAGCTGCCTTTGCTGTCAGGCAGATGTAAGGTAAGTGCTGCTTTTTTTATTCTGGGGATCAAAAACTCAGAGCAAAAGTGGGCACTTTTATTTACACTGTAAGAAACACATAAGGCTCATTTAACAGGGGCACTTTATGTATGGAGAGTAATTTGACAGCCATAACTGCAGGCACTGGGGCTGGGAGTTGAGCTTACTTTAAAATCGCTACGGTGGTTATTTCTCCCAATGGCTTAAACAAGCATATAAGCCGGTCGGGAGTTGAATGTACAGTAACGCCCATGATGGGCGGGCCCATCGGGTTTGCGTGCTTTTTTATTACTGCGTAGTACTCAGACACGTCTTCCGTTGCAGAGACGGCTGAATAGCGTGTCACTAGAACCGCATGTTTTTTTTTTTTTTTTATATAATTAAGCAAGCGATTCTAGTCTTATTTGTTTGTGTTTTGTTGCTGAAGTCCTGGATCCTTCCAGCTCCACAAGAGAGAGAGAGAGAGTGAAAGTCTGGTTGGCGGTCAGGTAGGCACCTCAGCAGGGTTGCTAAGGTGTAAGGGTGTCTGAAATTAATTGGCATTGTTTTTCTTTTTCTTTTTTGAAAATTAGCTTTATTTAGGAAAGTGTAATTTTTCTTTTATAGGTATTGGAGACACAGCTCCATATGTAAAACATTTAGAAAACAAAAAGGCATCATATAATATGGTGTTTGAGCTAATTTATTTTTAATACAACTAAAACTGTGGACTGGTACAACCAACAGCGACTGAAACAGAAGCCCCCAGGTCCTTTATGTGTAGTGTTCATAAATCCAAGAGGTCTTCCACGGTTTCTCACACATATTTATAGATATATATGTAAATAGCCTATTATTCTACATTACACTCTCTCCTCATGTCTAACCTCAAGAGCCCCTGATCCTTGTCAAAATTATCTATTCTTAAGGTATGACTCCCATGTTGTCAGTATGTCCGAATACGTATCCATTCTGTCATGTTTTAAATAATATAATTCCTCGATGAATTGATTTGTATACTTTTTGTATCCACATATCAATAGTAGGTGGGTCTTTCGTTTTCCAATTCTTGGCTATCAAAAACTTCACACTATTTGACATTATAAAAAATAATTTGAGAAAGGGTTTGTCTTATTTTAGGGGGTTTATTTAATAGCCAGAGCAGTGAGTCTAGAGGGAACTGGATTTCCAAAATATCTTCCACTTCAGAAATAACCGATCTCCATAGATTTTGGATGGCCGTGCACCACCACATCATGTGAGTCATACCACTATTTACATGACCGCAGCGCCAGCATTTATTTGAAGCTTTGTGAAATAAGCAATGTATTTTTTGAGGAGTGTAATTCCACCCATGTAGTAGTTTCAGGTTAACTTCTAAAGCGGCCGTGGAGATGGAGGTTTTTAGTGTTGTTCTAATGATCTTTGCGCCTATGTGTTGTGGAATTATTACTCCTATGTCTTTTTCCCAGCTCTCTAAGTATGGGATTGTGTCCCCCGGGAATGGGGTAATTAATATCTTATATATAAGCGAAAGCGTATGGCGAATTGGGCGTTCTTTTATACATAGTTGTTCGTATTTAGTGAGCGGTCTAGTCATGTTGAATTGGCATTATTTTTCTATGCTACATAGCAGGGTAAAAAAGTTACCTGTTTAAATTTAAATGTGCAGTAACGTGTTTTTTGTTGTTGGTTTTTTCTCTTGTAAGGTGTATCCAGTCCACGGATCATCCATTACTTGTGGGATATTCTCCTTCCTAACAGGAAGTTGCAAGAGGATCACCCACAGCAGAGCTGCTATATAGCTCCTCCCCTAACTGCCATATCCAGTCATTCTCTTGCAACTCTCTACAAACATGGAGGTAGTAAGAGAGAAGTGGTGTAAAGTAGTTGGTTTTTTCTTCAATCAAAAGTTTAAATGGTACCGGAGTTGTACTATTTTGTCACAGGCAGAAAATAGAAGAAGAATCTGCCTGTGATTTCTATGATCTTAGCAGGTTGTAACTAAGATCCATTGCTGTTCTCACGCATAACTGAAGAGAGGTAACTTCAGCTGGGGAATGGCGTGCAGGGTATCCTGCTATGAGGTATGTGCAGTTAAAACTTTTTCTAGAGAAATGTAAATGCTAGAAAATGCTGCTGATACCAGATTTATGTAAGGTAAGCCTGAATACAGTGATTTAATAGCGACTGGTATCATGCTTACTTTCAGAGGTAATACTCTTATAGATTTGCAATATAAAAAGTTTGCTGGAATGTTTAAGCGTTTTTATATATGCATTGGTGATAAAACTTTATTGGGGCCTAGTTTTTTTTCCACATGGCTGGCTTAAATTTGCCTAGAAACAGTTTCCTGAGGCTCTCCACTGTTTTAACATGAGTGGGAGGGACCTAATTTAGCGCTTTATTGCGCAGTAACTTTTACAGACTGAGACATCCAGCTTCCTCCAGGAGTCCCCTGAATGCTATAGGACCTCTCTAAAGGGCTCTTAGGCTTTCCAAAATCGTTTGTTTGAGAAGGTAGGGCCACAGCAGAGCTGTGGCAGTTTGTTGTGACTGTTAAAATAAAGTCTATCGTTTTTTTGATCCGTTTTTTGAACTAAGGGGTTAATCATCCATTTGCAAGTGGGTGCAATGCTCTGTTAGCTTATTATACACACTGTAAAAATTTCGTTTGATTTACTGCCTTTTTTTCACTGTTTTTCAAATTCTGACAATTTGTTTCTCTTAAAGGCACAGTACCGTTTTTATTTTTTACTTGTTAACTTGATTTAAAGTGTTTTCCAAGCTTGCTGGTCTCATTGCTAGTCTGTACAAACATGTCTGACATAGAGGAAACTCCTTGTTCATTATGTTTAGAAGCCATGGTGGAACCCCCTCTTAGAATGTGTACCAAATGTACTGATTTCACTTTAAGTAATAAAGATCATATTCTGTCTTTAAAGAATTTTTCACCAGAGGAATCTGACGAGGGGGAAGTTATGCCGACTAACTTGCCCCACGTGTCAGACCCTTTGACTCCCGCCCAAGGGACTCACGCTCAAATGGCGCCAAGTACATCTAGGGCGCCCATAGCGTTTACCTTACAAGACATGGCGGCGGTCACACTGTCAGCTGTATTATCCAGACTACCTGGGTTTAGAGGAAAGCGAGACAGCTCTGGAGTTAGAAGAAATACAGAGCATACTGACGCTTTAAGAGCTATGTCTGATACTCCCTCACAATATGCAGAAGCTGAGGAAGGAGAGCTTCTTTCTGTGGGTGATGTTTCTGACTCAGGGAAGATGATTCAACCTGATTCTGATATGTCTACTTTTAAATTTAAGCTTGAACACCTCCGCATATTGCTCAGGGAGGTTTTAGCTGCTCTGAATGACTGTGATACAATTGCAGTGCCAGAGAAATTGTGTAGATTGGATAAATACTATGCAGTGCCGGTGTGCACTGATGTTTTCCCAATACCTAAAAGGTTTACAGAAATTATTACTAAGGAATGGGATAGACCAGGTGTGCCGTTCTCTCCCCCTCCTATTTTTAAGAAAATTTTTCCAATAGATGCCACCACACGGGACTTATGGCAGACAGTCCCTAAGGTGGAGGGAGCAGTTTCTACCATTGCTAAGCGTACTACTATCCTTGTCGAGGACAGTTGTGCTTTCTCAGATCCAATGGATAAAAAGTTAGGTTACCTTAAGAAAATGTTTATTCAACAAGGTTTTATTCTACAGCCTCTTGCATGCATTGCCCCAGTCACTGCTGCTGCGGCTTTCTGGTTTGAGTCTCTGGAAGAGGCTTTACAGGTAGAGACTCCATTGGATGACATATTTGACAAGCTTAGAGCACTTAAGCTAGCCAATTCTTTTGTTTCTGATGCCATTGTTCATTTGACTAAACTTAACGGCTAAGAATTCTGGTTTTGCTATTCAGGCGCGCAGGGCGCTATGGCTTAAATCATGGTCAGCTGACGTCACTTCAAAGTCTAAGCTGCTTAACATTCCCTTCAAGGGGCAAACCCTATTCGGGCCTGGTTTGAAGGAGATAATTTCTGATATCACTGGAGGAAAAGGTCATGCCCTTCCTCAGGATAGGTCCAAATCAAGGGCCAAACAGACTAATTTTCGTGCCTTTCAAAACTTCAAGGCGAGTGCGGCATCAACTTCCTCTAATGCAAAACAAGAGGGAACTTTTGCTCAGTCCAAGTCGGTCTGGAGACCTAACCAGACCTGGAACAAAGGTAAGCAGGCCAAAAATCCTGCTGCTGCCTCTAAAACAGCATGAAGGATCGGCCCCCTATCCGGTAACGGATCTAGTAGGGGGCAGACTTTCGCTCTTCGCCCAGGCTTGGGCAAGAGATGTCCAGGATCCCTGGGCGTTGGAAATTATATCCCAGGGATATCTTCTGGACTTCAAAGCTTCCCCTCCAAAAGGGAGATTTCACCTTTCATAATTATCTGCAAACCAGATAAAGAGAGAGGCTTTCTTACACTGTGTTCAAGACCTCCTAGTTATGGGAGTGATCCATCCAGTTCCAAAGGAGGAACAGGGACAGGGATTTTACTCAAATCTGTTTGTGGTTCCCAAAAAAGAGAGAGCCTTCAGACCAATTTTAGATCTCAAGATCTTAAACAAATTCCTCAGAGTCCCATCATTCAAGATGGAGACTATTCGTACCATCCTTCCTATGATCCAGGAGGGTCAATACATGACTACAGTGGATTTAAAGGATGCTTATCTTCACATTCCGATACACAAAGATCATCATCGGTTTCTCAGGTTTGCCTTCCTAGACAGGCATTACCAGTTTGTAGCTCTTCCCTTTGGATTAGCTACAGCCCCAAGAATCTTTACGAAGGTTCTGGGGTCACTTCTGGCGGTCCTAAGGCCGCGGGGCATAGCAGTGGCCCCTTATTTAGAAGACATTCTGATACAGGCGTCAAATTTCCAAATGTCCAGGTCTCATACGGACATAGTTCTGGCATTTCTGAGGTCGCATGGGTGGAAAGTGAACGAAGAAAAGAGTTCTCTATCCCCTCTCACAAGAGTCTCCTTTCTGTAGAAATGAGGATTTACCTGACAGAGACCAGGTTATCAAAGCTTCTATATTCCTGCCGTGTTCTTTATTCCACTCCTCGCCCTTCGGTGGCTCAGTGTATGGAAGTAATCGGCTTAATGGTAGCGGCAATGGACATAGTGCCGTTTGCCCGCCTACATCTCAGACCGCTGCAACTCTGCATGCTCAGTCAGTGGAATGGGGATTACACAGATTTGTCCCCTCTACTAAATCTGGATCAAGAGACCAGGGATTCTCTTCTCTGGTGGTTATCTCGGGTCCATCTGTCCTTCCGCAGGCCAGATTGGACAATAGTAACGACAGATGCCAGCCTTCTAGGCTGGGGGGCAGTCTGGAACTCCCTGAAGGCTCAGGGATCGTGGACTCAGGAGGAGACACTCCTTCCAATAAACATTCTGGAACTGAGAGCGATATTCAATGCTCTTCAGGCTTGGCCTCAGCTAGCGACAATGAGGTTCATCAGATTTCAGTCGGACAACATCACGACTGTGGCTTACATCAACCATCAAGGGGGAACAAGGAGTTCCCTAGCGATGTTAGAAGTCTCAAAGATAATTCGCTGGGCAGAGATTCACTCTTGCCACCTATCAGCTATCCATATCCCAGGTGTAGAGAACTGGGAGGCGGATTTTCTAAGTCGTCAGACTTTTCATCCGGGGGAGTGGAAACTCCATCCGGAGGTGTTTGCACAATTGATTCATCGTTGGGGCAAACCAGAACTGGATCTCATGGCGTCTCGCCAGAACGCCAAACTTCCTTGTTACGGATCCAGGTCCAGGGATCCCAAGGCGACGCTGATAGATGCTCTAGCAGCACCTTGGTCTTTCAACCTGGCTTATGTGTTTCCACCGTTTCCTCTGCTCCCTCGTCTGATTGCCAAAATCAAGCAGGAGAGAGCGTTGGTGATCTTGATAGCGCCTGCGTGGCCACGCAGGACTTGGTATGCAGATCTGGTGGACATGTCGTCCTTTCCACCATGGACTCTGCCGCTGAGACAGGACCTTCTACTTCAAGGTCCTTTCAACCATCCAAATCTAATTTCTCTGATACTGACTGCCTGGAGATTGAACGCTTGATTTTATCAAAGCGTGGTTTCTCAGTCAGTCATTGATACCTTAATTCAGGCACGAAAGCCTGTCACCAGGAAAATCTATCATAAGATATGGCGTAAATATCTTTATTGGTGTGAATCCAAGGGTTACTCATGGAGTAAAGTCAGGATTCCCAGGATATTATAATTTCTCCAAGAAGGATTGGAAAAAGGATTGTCAGCTAGTTCCTTAAAGGGACAGATTTCTGCTCTGTCTATTCTTTTGCACAAGCGTCTGGCGGATGTTCCAGACGTTCAGGCTTTAGTTAGAATCAAGCCTGTGTTTAAACCTGTTGCTCCGCCATGGAGCTTAAATTTGGTTCTTAAAGTTCTTCAAGGGGTTCCGTTTGAACCTCTTCATTCCATAGATATCAAACTTTTATCTTGGAAAGTTCTTTTTTTGGTAGCTATTTCCTCGGCTCGTAGAGTTTCCGAGTTATCTGCCTTACAATGTGTTTCTCCTTATCTAATCTTCCATGCGGATAAGGTAGTTCTGCGTACCAAACCTGGGTTTTTACCTAAGGTGGTATCTAATAAGAATATCAATCAGGAGATTGTTGTTCCATCATTGTGTCCTAATCCTTCTTCAAAGAAGGAACGTCTATTACACAATCTTGACGTGGTTCGTGCTTTAAAGTTTTATTTACGAGCTACTAAAGATTTTCGTCAAACATCTGCTTTGTTTGTTGTCTACTCTGGACAGAGGAGAGGCCAAAAGGCTTCGGCAACCTCTTTCGTTTTGGCTAAGAAGCATAATCCGCTTAGCTTATGAGACTGCTGGCCAGCAGCCTCCTGAAAGGATTACAGCTCATTCTACTAGAGCTGTGGCTTCCACATGGGCTTTTAAATACGAGGCTTCTGTTCAACAGATTTGCAAGGCGGCGACTTGGTCTTCGCTTCATACCTTTTCAAAGTTTTATAAATTTGATACTTTTGCTTCTTCTGAGGCTATTTTTGGGAGGTTTTACAGGCAGTGGTACCTGCCTTGTTCCTCCCTTCATCCGTGTACTTTAGCTTTGGTATTGGTATCCCACAAGTAATGGATGATCCGTGGACTGGATACACCTTACAAGAGAAAACATTTATGCTTGCCTGATAAATGTATTTCTCTTGTGGTGTATCCAGTCCACGGCCCGCCCTGTCATTTTAAGGCAGGTAATTTTTAACTTTAAACTACAGTCACCACTGCACCCTATGGTTTCTCCTTTCTCTGCTTGTCTTCGGTCGAATGACTGGATAGGATATGGCAGTTAGGAGAGGAGCTATATAGCAGCTCTGCTATAGGTGATCCTCTTGCAACTTCCTGTTGGGAAGGAGAATATCCACAAGTAATGGATGATCCGTGGACTGGATACACCAAGAGAAATACATTTATCAGGTAAGCATAAATTATGTGAGTTTTTTTTTATTCATTTGGAGTTAATTCATACATAGTGAACAGCATGGACCATAAAGCCTTGCAAAATGTCACTTGCTCCTTATGTTTGGATGTTTATGTGGAACCATCTGTCCCTTTCTGTCACTCATGTATTGAGAGGACTTTAGCTTATAGGGAAAATATGTTTTTCTGAGCAAAATATTTCAAGAGCGGATGCTGTCCAAGAGTCTGACGTGTGTCAAGGTATGCCGCAGCTTTCTCCCCAAGCATCCCAAATTTTACCGCCCACACAAACAGTGCCCTGCACTTCTACTCTAGCGCCCGCTGGAGTTACTTTAAAGGACATAGCTTTGCTCATGTCTTCTACAATTTCTGATGCATTGTCTGCTTTCCCATTGTTACAGGGCAAACGTAAGAGGAAAACCAGACATTCAGTAAGTTCTGATGCAATTGTTGCAATTTCAGAGGTACCCTCCCAAGGACATAAGGAGGGTACTACTGTAGCATCTGAGGGTGAGATCTCAGATTCAGAAAGTTTATTGCCTGGGATAGACCAGGCATACCCTTTTCTCCCTCTCCTATTTTTATAAAGATGTTTCCCATAGCTCACTCTTTCAAGGAGGCTTGGCAAACAGTTCCTAAGGTGGAAGGGGCCATTTCCACCTTGGCCAAGAAAACTACTATTCCCATAGAGGATAGTTGTGCTTTCAAAGATCCTATGGACAAGAAGTTAGGTCTACTGAAAAAGATTTATGTTCACCAGGGTCTGCAATGGCAGCCAGCTGCGTGCATTGCTACTGTCACTAGAGCGGCGGCATATTGGTTTGATGCACAGGATAAAGGCTCTTCAGCTAGCTAATGCCTTTATTACGGACGCTTCCCTTCAAATTATTAAGCTGGGAGCTAAGATTTCGGGCTTCTCTATTCTAGCTCGCAGAGCCTTATGGTTAAAGCCTTGGTCTGCGGATGTTTTTTCTAAGTCTGAGCTTCTGGCTATTCCTTACAAGGGGAAGACATTGTTTGGACCTGGCCTATCGGAAATTATCTCTGATATCATGGGATGTAAGGGTCATCTTCTCCCTCAAGATAAGAGAAACAAACAGGATGGCAGAGTAATTTTTGTTTCTTTCGAAATTTCAAAGGAAATTCTTCCTCCTAAGCAGGAACAATCCAAACCTGCATGGAGACCGAACCAGTCTTGGACTAAGGGAAAGTAATCCAAGAAGCCTGCTATTAAATCCAAGACAGCATGAAGGGCCTGCCCCCCAATCCAGGATCGTATCTTGTAGGGGGCAGACTTTCCTTCTTCGCTCAGGTTTGGGTTCAGGATCCCTGGGCAATAGAAATTGTGTCCCAGGGATACAAACTAGAGTTCAAAAATTTTCCTCCCAGAGGCAGGTTTCTACTTTCAAGATTATCTGCAAACTAGACAAAGAGAGAGATGTTCTTAAACTGCATAAGAGACCTTTCTGCCTGGGAGTAATTGTCCCCGTTCCGGGACTGGAACAGGGTCAGGGTTTTTATTCCAATCCGTTTGTGGTTCCCAAAAAGGAGGGAACCTTCAGACCAATTATCTCGGGGTTCCGTCCTTCAAGATGGAAACTATTCGTTCCATTCTTCCCTTGATCCACGAGAGTCAATTTATGACAACAGTGGATTTAAAGGACGCGTACCTACATGTTCCTATTTACAGGGATCATCACAAGTTCCTAAGGTTTGCCTTCCAGGACAAACGCTTCCAGTTCGTGGCTCTTCCTTTCGGTCTTGCCACTGCTCCCAGAATTTTCACAAAGGTTCTGGGGTCTCTGTTGGCGGGGCTTTGGTCACGGGACATTGGGGTGGCGCCTTATCTGGATGACATTCTAGTCCAGGCGCCATCCTTTCAACAAGCAAGATCCCACACCAACATGGTGTTATCTTTCATGAGAACTCACGGGTGGAAGGTAAATTTAGGAAAGAGTTCCTTAGTTCCAGACACAAGGGTAACCTCCTTGGGAACCATAATAGACTCCCTGTCTATGAAGATTTTTCTGACAGAAGTCAGGAAATCAAAGATTATCGATACTTGCCTAGTCCTTCATTCTACTCCCCGGCCGTCTCTGGCTCAGTGTATGGAGGTAATCGGGCTGATGGTAGCAGCAATGGACATCATCCCGTTTGCTCGGTTCCACCTCAGACCTCTGCAATTAAACATAATCAGTCAATGGAACGGAGATTATGCTGACTTGTCTCCTCGAATAACTCTGGAGCAGGAGACAAGGGACTCTCTTTAATGGTGGTTGTCTCTGTATCATCTCTCCCAGGGAACCTGCTTTCGCAGACCATCTTGGGTTATTGTGACAACAGACGCCAGCCTTCTGGGGTGGGGTGGGGAGCAGTCTGGGGCTCCCTAAAAGCTCAGGGTTCTCCAAGAGGGTTTGGAGAAGGGTTTATCGACGCGTTCCTTAAAGGGTCAAATCTCAGCCTTATCCATTTTGTTACACAAACGTCTGGCGGATGTCCCAGATGTACAATCATTTCGTTAGGCATTGGTCAGGATCAGGCCTGTGTTCAAACAAGTTACTCCTCCATGGAGTCTTAATTTAGTTCTCAAAGTTATTCAAGGGGCTCCGTTTGAGCCTATGCATTCCTTAGATATTAAATTATCTTGGAAAGTTTTTTTATTTCTTATTTCTTCTGCTCGGAGAGTGTCAGAGCTCTCGGCATTGCAGTACGAGTCTCCTTACCTTATTTTCCATTCAGATAAGGTAGTTTCAAGTACTAAAGTAGGATTTCTTCCTAAGGTTGTTTCTGATCGGCACATTAATCATGAGATTGTTGTTCCTTCTTTGTGTCCTAATCCTTCTTCTCAGAACGACTTCTGCACAATTTGGACGTGGTCCGTGCTTTAAAGTTTTACCTGCAGGCGACTAGGAACTTTTTGTCAGTCTTCTTCTTTGTTTGTGATTTTCTCAGGAAAATATAAGGGACAGAAAGCTACGGCTACTTCTCTTTCTTTTTGGCTGAGGAGTATCATACGTTTTGCTTATGAGACTGGTGGACAGCAGACTCCCGAGAGGGTTACGGCTCATTCCACGAGGGCTGTTGCTTCCTCATGGGCATTCAAAAATGAAGCTTCTCTGGAACAGATTTGCAAGGCTGCAACTTGGTCCTCTCTTCACACTCTGTCAGTTTTACAAATTTGACACACTTGCTTTAGCTGAGGCCGCTTTTGGGAAAAAGGTTCTTCAAGCAGTGGTGCCTTCCGTTTAGGTTCCCTGTCTTGTCCCTCTCATATCATCTGTGTACTCTAGCTTGGGCATTGAATCCCATTAGTAATTGAGATGAAACGTGGACTCATCGTGTCATAAAAAAGAAAAGAAAATGTATGCTTGCCTGATAAATCTTTCTCTTTTGACACGATGAGTCCACGGCCCGCCCTGTTCTTGTAAGACAGGCTGTTGGGTATTATAAACTTCAGACACCTCTGCACCTTGGTTGTTCCTTTCTTTCCTTAACTTCAGTCGAATGACTTGAGTGGGAGGGAAGGAACGAGCTATTTAACAGCTCTGCTGTGGCGCTCTTTGCCGCCTCCTGCTGACCAGGAGGTGAATATCCCATTAGTAATTAAGATGATCCGTGGACTCATCGTGTCAAAAAATAAATACATTTATCAGGTAAGCATACATTTTCTTATTTTTATTTTAGTACTTTTTAATATTATTTTAGACTTTCTGCCAGTACTTAAGATGGGGATGATAATTGTAGGGGAGGGAAGAGAGCTTTTTGAGAGGGATCAGGGGGTGGGATGTGTCAGGTGGGAGGCTGATCTCTACGCTAAAGCTTACATTAACCCTACAAGCTACCTAATTAACCCCTTCACGCTGGGCATAAAAAAAGTCTGGTGCGCAGCAGCAATTGGCGGCATTCAAATTACCAAAAAGCAATGCCAAAGCAATATGTATGCTATTTCTAAACAAAGGGGATCCCAGAGAAGCATTTACAACCATATGTGCCATAATTGCACAAGCTGTTTGTAAATAATTTCAGTGAGAAACCTAAAGTGTTTGAAAATATAAATTATTTTTATTTGTTTTTAATTGGATCGCATTTGGTGGTGAAATGGTGGCATGAATTATACCAAAAATGGGCCTAGATTAATAGATGGGGTTGTCTACAAAAAAAAATATACACATGTGAAGGGTTATTCAGGGATTCCTCACAGATATCAGTGTTACCATGTAACTATTGCTAATTTTGAGAGAAAAAAAAGCAAAGAACATGTAAATATTTCTAAACTAAGGACAACATTTTTAAACTATTTAGCATGGGGTTTTATTGGTGGGTCAAAGTTAGAAATCCCCCCCCCCCCCCCATTTTTTTCCTATTTTATAAAAAAAAATTTTTAGTAAATTATAAGATATGATGGAAATAATGGTATTTTTAGAAAGTCAATTTAATGGCGAGAAAAACGGTAAATGTGTGGGTACGGTTAATGTGTGAGTACAGTAAATGAGTAAGAGCTAAACACAAACACAGCAGAAATGTAAAAATAGCCCTGGTCCCTAACTGATTAAAAAATGGTCTGGTCTTTAAGGGGTTAAAATTGTATGCTTTGTCTAAGTCATGAATATGACTTTACTGTCCCTTTTACACGGGGAGCTATCAATACGCCTACATTCTGCCCCCTTGAATAAACAAATATTTATAAAACATTATTATTACTATCTTACAATGTCTTATTGAATATAGCATTGCTAGTTTGAGTCTTTTGTTAAGTGCCTGTCAAGAAAATACTGATTGTCCTTTCCTTACTCAGATGGGATGGATGTGGAAGCTGCTCCGCCAGTAGCAGGACAGTTTGAAGATGCAGATGTTGATCACTGACCTACTTAGTGGTGGTGAGTTGGTTCTATATATTTACATTAACACCTAAAAGCAAGATTTATACAAATATTGTAGCTCTGACCAGTCTTTGTACAGTTTGTCTTGGAAACAAGCTAGTAACACCCCCAGAGCTTTATAATATATCCTCTAAAGGGACGTTAAACATTTTGAGATTGTAATATAAATATAAAATGATAAATGGTATGTGTGTGTGTGTAGAGAGAGAGATATGTGTATATATATATTTACATATGTGTGTGTGTATATGTATATGTGTGTATGTATATATATATATATATATATATATATATATATGTGTATGTGTGTGTATGCATACATATACACACGTAATCACGCATACATATACACACGTAATCACGCATACATATATACACACGTAATCACGCATACATATATACACACGTAATCACGCATACATATATACACACGTAATCACGCATACATATATACACACGTAATCACGCATACATATATACACACGTAATCACGCATACATATATACACACGTAATCACGCATACATATATACACACGTAATCACGCATACATATATACACACGTAATCACGCATACATAAATACACACGTAATCACGCATACACATATACACACGTAATCACGCATACATATATACACACGTAATCACGCATACACAAATCAAAAGTTTGTTATTTTTAAACGGTACCGGCGTTGTACTGTTTTTACTCTCAGGCAGATATTGGAAGAAGAATTCTGCCTGGAGGTTTGATGATCTTAGCGGATTGTAACTAAGGTCCATTGCTGTTCTCACATATAACTGAAGAGTATGGAAAGAAAACTTCAGTTGGGGGGACGGTCTGCAGATTGCCTGCTTTGAGGTATGTTCAGTATATTTTTTTTCTAGAGAGATAAGGTCTAGAAAATGCTGACAGTGCCTGGTATATTTAAGGTAAGCCTGATAGTGATTTAACAGCAACTGGGATCATGCTTGCAAAAAAGGTAATCGTCTTAATACTCATATTACTTAGTGTAAAAACGTTTGCATGTTTTATAGTAAAAACGTTTTTTCTCTGAGGGTAATAAATCTTTATTTTGGGGCCTAGTTTTCCACATGGCTTGTTAGATCACTCCTAAAAAAGGCCCTCTGACATAAAGTGTATGGTGGGAGGCGCCTATTTTCACGCACTTTATGCGCAGTTGATATTCAGACTGAGACATACAGCTTCCTTAAAGGAGTCCTCTGGCATCTAGGACCACTATAGAGGGTGTTTTTCCTGCAAAAAATCGTGTTTAAGGGCAGGTAGGGCCACAGCAGAGCTGTGGCAGTGTGTTTGACTGTTTAACGGTTTTTCCATTTTTCTAATCCGTTTAGGGGCCTAAGGGGTTGATCATCCATTTGCAAGTGGGTGCAATGCTGCTTTAGTCTCTTATACACACTGTAAAAATTTCGTAGAGTTTACTACTTTTTATCACTGTTTTGCAGTTTGTGAGGTAGTTTTTTTTTCTCTTAAAGGCACAGTACCGTTTTTATTTAATTGCTTTTTCACATTTATTAAAGTGTTTTCCAAGCTTGCTGGTCTCATTACTAGTCTGTTAAACATGTCTGACATAGAGGAAACTCCTTGTTCATTATGTTTAGAAGCCATTGCGGAACCCCCTCTTAGAATGTGTGCCAAATGCACTGACCTTTCTATAAGTTATAAAGACCATATTATGGGTTTTAAGGATTTATCACCAGAGGTTTCTCAGACTGACCAAAGGGAGGTTAAACCACCTAGCTCTCCCAATGTGTCCGAACCTATATCTCCCGTGCAAGTGACGCCAAGTACATCTAGCGCATCCAATGCGTTTACCTTACAAGACATTGCGGCAGTTATGAATCATACCCTCACAGAGGTGTTGTCCAAACTGCCAGGGTTACAAGGAAAGCGAGACGGCTCTGGGGCTAGAACAAATACAGAGCTTCCTGACGCTTTAGTAGCTATGTCTGATATACCCTCACAATGTACAGAAGCCGAAGCAGGAGAGCTTCTATCTGTGGGTGACATTTCTGATTCAGGGAAGGCGTTACTCCAGTCTGACTCTGAAATGACAGCATTTAAATTTAAGCTTGAACACCTCCGCTTGTTGCTCAGGGAGGTTTTAGCAACTCTGGATGACTGACACCATTGTAGTCCCAGAGAAATTGTGTAAAATGGACAAATACTTTGCAGTGCCTGTTTACACTGATGTTTTTCCAATCCCTAAGAGGTTTTCAGAAATTATTACGAAGGAATGGGATAGACCAGGTGTACCGTTCTCTCCCCCTCCTGCGTTTAAAAGGATGTTTCCCATAGATGCCGCTACACGGGACTCGTGGCAGACGGTCCCTAAGGTGGAGGGAGCAGTATCTACCCTAGCTAAGCGTACAACTATCCCCGTCGAGGACAGTTGTGCTTTCCTACATCCAATGGATAAAAAAAATATAGGGTTTCCTTAAGAAAATCTTAATACAACAAGGTCTTATTCTCCAGCCTCTTGCATGCATTGCCTCAGTCACTGCTGCAGCGGCTTTCTGGTTCGAGTCTCTTGAAGAGGCTCTTCAGGTGGAGACCCCGTTGGATGATATCCTAGACAGGCTTAAAGCTCTTAAGTTAGCCAATTCATTTATTTCTGACGCCGCTTTTAATTTAACTAAGCTAACGGCTAAGAATTCAGGTTTTGCCATTCAGGCGCGTAGGGCGCTATGGCTTAAATCCTGGTCAGCTGACGTTACTTCAAAGTCTAAGCTTCTCAACATCTCCTTCAAAGGGCAGACCCTATTCGGGCCTGGACTGAAGGAGATCATTTCTGATATTACTGGAGGGAAAGGCCACGCCCTTCCCCAGGATAGGTCCAACAAATTAAGGACCAAACAGACTAATTTTTGTTCCTTTCGGAACTTAAAGAGTGGCGCAGCTTCAACTTCCTCTACTGCAAAACAAGAAGGAAATTTTGCCCAGTCCAAGCCAGTCTAGAGACCTAACCAGGCTTGGAGCAAGGGAAAGCAGGCCAAAAAACCTGCTGCTGCCTCTAAGACAGCATGAAGGAGTAGCCCCCGATCCAGGACCGGATCTAGTTGGGGGCAGACTTTCTCTCTTCTCCCAGGCTTGGGCAAGAGACGTCCAGGATCCCTGGCCTCTGGAGATTGTTTCCAATGGATTTCTTCTGGATTTCAAAGCCTCATCTCCAAAAGGGAGATTTCATCTCTCACAATTATCTGCAAACCAGATAAAGAGAGAGGCATTCTTACGTTGTGTTCAAGACCTTCTGGTCATGGGAGTGATCCACCCAGTTCCAAGGGAGGAAAAGGGGCAAGGATTCTATTCAAATCTGTTTATAGTTCCCAAAAAAGAGGGAACTTTCAGACCAATTTTGGATCTCAAGATACTAAACAAATTTCTCAGGGTCCCATCCTTCAAGATGGAGACTATTCGAACCATCCTACCTTTGATCCAGGAGGGTCAATATATGACTACCGTGGACTTAAAGGATACTTATCTCCACATTCCGATACACAGAGATCATCATCGGTTTCTCAAGTTTGCCTTCCTAGACAGGCATTACCAGTTTGTGGCTCTTCCCTTCGGGTTAGCCACGGCACCAAGAATCTTTACAAAGGTTCTAGGGTCCCTACTGGCGGTTCTAAGGCCACGGGGCATAGCGGTGGCCCCTTACCTAGACGACATTCTGATACAGGCGTCGACTTTTCAAATCGCCAAGTCCCATACGTACATTGTTCTGGCCTTTCTGAGGTCTCACGGGTGGAAGGTGAACGAAGAAGAGTTCTCTCTCCCCTGTCACAAGAGTTTCCTTCCTAGGAACTCTGATAGATTCAGTAGAAATGAAGATTTTTCTGACAGAGGTCAGGTTGTCAAAGCTTCTAACTTCCTGCCGTGCTCTTTATTCCACTTCTCAGCCGTCAGTGGCTCAGTGTATGGAAGTAATCGGCTTAATGGTAGCGGCAATGGACATAGTTCCGTTTGCCTGCCTACATCTCATACCACTGCAACTTTGCATGCTCAATCAGTGGAATGGGGATTACAGATTTGTCCCCTCAGCTAAATCTGGATCAAGAGACCAGAGATTCTCTTCTCTGGTGGCTATCTCGGGGTCCATCTGTCCAGGGGAATGAGCTTCCGCAGGCCAGAATGGACTATAGTGACGACAGATGCCAGCCTTCTGGGCTGGGGCGCAGTCTGGAACTCCCTGAAGGCTCAGGGTTCGTGGACTCAGGAGGAAGCCCTCCTTCCGATAAACATTCTGTAACTAAGAGCGATATTTATTGCTCTTCAGGCTTGGCCTCGGCTAGCTGCGGTCAGGTTCATCAGATTTCAGTCAGACAACATCACGACTGTAGCCTATATCAACCATCAGGGGGGTATAAAGAGCCCCCTGGCGATGTTGGAGGTTTCAAAGATAATTCTATGGGCAGAGGTTCACTCTTGCCATCTCTCGGCTATCCATATACTGGGAGGCAGATTTTTTAAGTCAGCAGACTTTTCATCCGCGGGAGTGGGAACTCCATCCGGAGGTATTTGCCCAGTTGATTCATCTATGGGGCAAACCAGAACTGGATCTCATGGCGTCTCGTCAGAACGCCAAGCTTCCTTGTTACGGTTCCAGGGATCCCAAGGCAGCGCTGATAGATGCTCTAGCAGCACCCTGGTCCTTCAGCCTGGCTTATGTGTTTCCACCGTTTCCTCTGCTCCCTCGTCTGCTTGCCAAGATCAAGCAGGAGAGAGCTTCGGTGATTTTGATATCTCCTGCGTGGCCACGCAGGACTTGGTATGCAGATCTGGTGGACATGTCATCCTTTCCACCATGGACTCTGCCGCTGAGACAGGACCTTCTACTTCAAGGTCCTTTCAAACAAACAAATCTAATTTCTCTGCGTCTGACTGCTTGGAGATTGAACGCTTGATTCTATCAAAGCGTGCTTTTTCCGAGTCGGTCATTGATACCTTAATTCAGGCTCGAAAGCCTGTCACCAGTAAAATCTATCATAAGATATGGTGTAAATATCTTCATTGGTGTGAATCCAAGGGTTACTCATGGAGTAAAGTCAGGATTCCTAGAATATTATCTTTTCTCCAGGAGGGATTGGAGAAAGGATTGTCTGCTAGTTCCTTAAAGGGACAGATTTCTGCTTTGTCTATTCTTTTGCACAAACGTCTGGCTGAGGTTCCAGACGTTCAGGCGTTTTGTCAGGCTTTAGTTAGAATTAAGCCTGTGTTTAAACCTGTTGCTCCGCCATGGAGTTTAAATTTAGTTCTTAAGGTTCTTCAAGGGGTTCCGTTTGAGCCTCTGCATTCCATAGATATTAAACTTTTATCTTGGAAAGTTCTGTTTCTAGTAGCTATCTCCTCGGCTCGAAGAGTTTCGGAGTTATCTGCTTTACAGTGTGATTCCCCTTATCTGATTTTCCATGCAGATAAGATAGTTTTGCGTACCAAACCTGGGTTTCTTCCTAATGTAGTATCTAAGAAGAACATCAATCAGGAGATTGTTGTTCCTTCATTATGTCCTAATCCTTCCTCAAAGAAGGAACGTCTTTTACACAATCTTGATGTGGTTCGTGCTTTAAAGTTTTATTTACAAGCTACGAAGGATTTTCGTCAAACATCTGCTTTGTTTGTTGTCTACTCTGGACAGAGGAGAGGCCAAAAGGCTTCGGCAACTTCTCTATCTTTTTGGCTAAGAAGTATAATACGCTTAGCTTATGAGACTGCTGGCCAGCAGCCTCCTGAAAGAATTACAGCTCATTCCACTAGAGCGGTAGCTTCCACATGGGCTTTTAAAAATAAGGCCTCTGTTGAACAGATTTGTAAGGCGGCGACTTGGTCTTCGCTTCATACTTTTTCTAAATTCTACAAATTCGATACTTTTGCTTCTTCTGAGGCTATTTTTGGGAGAAAGGTCTTACAGGCAGTGGTGCCTTCCATTTAAGGGCCTGCCTTGTCCCTCCCTTCATCCGTGTCCTAAAGCTTTGGTATTGGTATCCCACAAGTAATGGATGAACCCGTGGACTGGATACACCTTTACAAGAGAAAACATTTATGCTTACCTGATAAATTTTTTCTCTTGTGGTGTATCCAGTCCACGGCCCGCCCTGTCATTTTTAGGCAGGTGTTTTTTATTTTAAACTGCAGTCACCACTGCACCCTATAGTTTCTCCTTTTTTCGGTCGAATGACTGGGGGTGGCAGTTAGGGGAGGAGCTATATAGACAGCTCTGCTGTGGGTGTCCTCTTGCAGCTTCCTGTTGGGAAGGAGAATATCCCACAAGTAATGGATGAACCTGTGGACTGGATACACCACAAGAGAAATAAATTTATCAGGTAAGCATAAATTTTGTTTTTATACTAAAATTGTGGCTATGGCAAGCCTTTGTCGGCAATATAATGCAAATGTTGTAATTCCTGTTGATTCAGCAGTTAGTATGTTAATTCATATTATAGTAATAAAACTTTGGTCCTTTTTCTTCATGGTTTATACATTTTGCTATTTGCCAATTACTTTTTTTTCTTTATTTTACAGTTTCCGGTGACAGATGTGGATGCCTTTTGACCAAGTTAAACTTACATGTACTGTGCAACATCTTGTAAAAGAACAATGCAACTTAAATTTTTAATAGACTTTGTCCTTTTGTTTCATATTAGTCATTCCAACATCAACTCACAATTCACAATGTCCTGGTTCCAGATAATCTCCCCCTCAGCAATCTGTCAACTGATTGTAGATCCTATTAACTCTACTGCCACCTCTAGCCGTTATGAAGTTAAATTATTTAAAAGATGTTTACACCATTAATATCTCTTCCCTTCCAGCATTTCATCATGAATTTGCAGTGTTCTAGATTTGTACTAGAATACTTAGTCTTCAGTTTAATTGACAATGCTTAGTGTTTTCAATTACTTGGTTTATATTAGTTGAGGGGAAAAAATTACTACTTGCTTTGTTTCAAGCAGTTTAAGCCATTACAATGTGTTTTTCTGTTAGCCGTTTTAGATGAAAAAGAAGTCTGGAACGAAAAACTAAAACGCTGTTCTAAAATATAACGGTATTTGTAACCGTTCTTAATGTTAAATAAAAATAGGTTTTGTATCTAACAGTGTAATTTGTCTATTTACTATTTTGAGTATCTTGTGTTTATTGGTTACAAGTATTAATGTAGATCACTAAGATACTATTTTACCTATATGCAATCCATGCCAGCTGATATTTGTCATAGTTCGATACCTAAAACCTTATTAATTGATCAGGCTTAAAGGGATAGAAAGGTGAATTTGTAAGTTTCAATTTTAACCCCTTAAGGACCAGGCAGTTCAGACTAAGACTTCCCCAAAAGACCAGAGCATTTTTGCCATAACCAAATGCGATCAAATTAAAAAAAAATCTTTAACTTTCTCTTGTTAAGTGTGTTCAGTCCACCGGTCATCCATTACTTATGGGATATATTCTCCTTCCCAACAGGAAGTTGCAAGAGGATCACCCAAGCAGAGCTGCTATATAGCTCCACCCCTCACATGTCATATCCAGTCATTCTCTTGCAAGTCTCAACAAAGGAGGTTGTGAGAGGAGATAGGAGTAACATTCTTCAATCAAAAGTTTATTATTTTAAAATAGCACCGGAGTGTGCTGTTTGTTCTCTCAGGCAGTATTTAGAAGAAGAATCTGCCTGCGTTTTTTCTATGATCTTAGCAGACATAACTAAGATCCACTGGCTGTTCTCACACATTCTGAGAAGTGGGGTAACTTCAGAGAAGGGAATAGCATGCGGGGTCCCCCGCAAATGAGGTATGTGCAGTAAAATATTTTCTAGGAATGGAATTGACTATGAAAACACTGCTGTTACCCATATGACGTAAGTACAGCCTTTAATGCAGTAGTAGCGACTGGTATCAGGCTGATAAATGTATGCGCAGTTGAGTTATTTTCTAGGGACTAGAATTTAACTTTAAATACTGTTAGTACTGAAATAAATGTATGAGCCATAACTGCAGTAGAAGCGACTGGTAGCAGGCTTAGTGATAACTTTGCATAACACTGGAAAGTTGTTTTTTAAAACGTTTACTGGCATGTTATTCGTTTTGTGAGGTACTTTGGTGATAAATCTTTTTGGGCATGATTTTTTTCCACATGGCTAACATATATTTCTGCATAGACACCGTTATATCAGGTCTCCCACTGTTGTGATATGAGTGGGAGGGACCTTTTTTTAGCGCCTTGTTGCGCAGTTAAAATTCTAGCACAGTCTTCCTGCTTCTTCCTCTTTGATCCAGGACGTCTCCAGAGAGCTCAGGGGTCTTCAAAATTCATTTTTGAGGGAGGTAATCAGTCACAGCAGACCTGTGACTGTGAGAAAAAACGGACAATCTTAAATTGATTGTCCGTTTTGGGTATTGAGGGGTTAATCATCCTTTTGCTAATGGGTGCAATCCTCTGCTAATTTCATACATTTACTGTTTAAAATTGGTTGCTATAACCGTATTAGTTCATTATTTCAACTGTGACAGTTTTTTTGTGTTTTTAAAAGCGCTGCAGCGTTTTTTATATTGCTTGTAAACTTATTGAAAGAAATTTCCAAGCTTGATAGCTTCATTGCTAGTCTGTTTAAACATGTCTGACACAGATTAATCTGCTTGCTCATTATGTTTAAAGGCCAATGTGGAGCCCAATAGAAATGTGTACCAATTGTATTGATGTTACTTTAAATTAAAGTTTGTCTTTACCGGTGAAGAAATTATCACCAGACGAGGGGGAAGTTATGCCGCCTAACTCTCCTCACGTGTCAGTACCTTCTCCTCCCGCTCAGGAGGTGCGTGAGATTGTGGCGCCAAGCACATCAAGGCACTTACAAATCACTTTACAAGATATGGCTAATGTTATGAAAGAAGTATTATCTAATTTGCCTGAGTTAAGAGGCAAGCGCGATAGCTCTGGGTTAAGGACAGAGCGCGCTGATGATGAGGGCCAGGTCTGACACTGCGTCACAATTTGCAGAACATGAGGACGGAGAGCTTCATTCTGTGGGTGACTGATCTGATCCAGGGAGACCGGATTCAGAAATATCAAATTTTAAATTTAAGCTTGAGAACCTCCGTGTATTACTAGGGGAGGTATTAGCGGCTCTGAATGATTGCGACACGGTGGCAATCCCAGAGAAATTATGTAGGCTGGATAAATACTATGCGGTACCGGTGTGTACTGACGTTTTTCCTATACCTAAAAGGCTTACAGAGATTATTAACAAGGAGTGGGATAAACCCGGTGTGCCTTTTTCCCCTCCTCCGATATTTAGAAAAATGTTCCCAATAGACGCCACCAAACGAGACTTATGGCAGACGGTCCCTAAGGTGGAGGGAGCAGTTTCTACTTTAGCCAAGCGTACCACTATTCCGGTGGAGGATAGTTGTGCTTTCTCAGATCCAATGGATAAAAAATTAGGTTACCTTAAGAAAATTTTTGTTCAACAAGGTTTTATATTACAGCCCCTTGCATGCATTGCGCCCGTCACTGCTGCAGCGCCTTTCTGGTTTGAGTCTCTGGAAGAGGCTATTCGCACAGCTCCATTGGATGAGATTATGAACAAGCTTAAAGCCCTTAAGCTAGCTAATGCATTTGTTTCGGATGCCGTTGTGCATTTAACCAAACTAACGGCTAAGAACTCCGGATTCGCCATTCAGGCGCGCAGAGCGCTATGGCTTAAATCCTGGTCAGCAGATGTAACTTCTAAATCTAAATTGCTTAACATTCCTTTCAAAGGGCAAACCTTATTCGGGCCCGGCTTGAAGGAGATTATTGCTGACATTACTGGAGGTAAGGGTCACACCCTTCCTCATGACATTGCCAAATCAAAGGCCAAACAGTCTAGTTTTCGTGCCTTTCGTAATTTCAAGGCAGGAGCAGCATCAACTTCCTCCGCTCCAAAACAGGAAGGAACTGCTGCTCGTTACAGACAGGGTTGGAAAAGCAACCAGTCCTGGAACAAGGGCAAGCAGGCCAGAAAGCCTACTTCTGCCCCTAAGACAGCATGAAGAGAGGGCCCCCTATCCGGAAACGGATCTAGTGGGGGGCAGACTTTCTCTCTTTGCCCAGGCTTGGGCAAGAGATGTCCAGGATCCCTGGGCGTTGGAGATTATATCTCAGGGATACCTTCTGGACTTCAAAGCTTCTCCTCCACAAGGGAGATTTTATCTTTCAAGGTTATCAGCAAACCAAATAAAGAGAGAGCCTTTTCTTCACTGTGTACAAGACCTCCTAGTAATGGGGGTGATCCACCCAGTTCCGCGGACGGAACAAGGGCAAGGATTTTACTCAAATCTGTTTGTGGTTCCCAAGAAAGAGGGAACCTTCAGACCTATCTTGGACCTAAAAATCTTAAACAAATTCCTAAGAGTTCCATCATTAAAAATGGAGACTATTCGAACCATCCTACCCATGATCCAACAGGGTCAGTATATGACCACAGTGGACTTAAAGGATGCCTACCTTCACATACCGATTCACAAAGATCATTATCGGTACCTAAGGTTTGCCTTTCTAGACGGGCATTACCAGTTTGTAGCTCTTCCCTTCGGGTTAGCTACGGCCCCGAGAATTTTTACAAAGGTTCTGGGCTCGCTTCTGGCGGTACTAAGACCGCGAGGCATAGCGGTGGCTCCGTACTTAGACGACATTCTGATACAAGCGTCAAGTTTTCAAACTGCAAAGTCTCATACAGAGATAGTTCTAGCATTTCTGAGGTCGCATGGGTGGAAAGTGAACATGGAAAAGAGTTCTCTGTTACCACTCACAAGGGTTCCCTTTCTAGGGACTCTTATAGATTCTGTAGAGATGAAGATTTACCTGACGGAGTCCAGGTTATCAAAAATCCTAAATGCTTGCCGTGTCCTCCATTCCAAGCCCTTCAGTAGCTCAGTGCATGGAAGTAATCGGCTTAATGGTCGCGGCAATGGACATAGTGCCATTTGCGCGCCTGCATCTCAGACCGCTGCAATTATGCATGCTGAGTCAGTGGAATGGGGATTACTCAGATCTGTCCCCTTTTACTAAATCTGGACCAGGAGACCAGAAATTCTCTTCTCTGGTGGTTGTCTCGGATTCATCTGTCCAAGGGAATGACTTTTTGCAGACCAGATTGGACGATTGTAACAACAGATGCCAGCCTTCTAGGCTGGGGCGCAGTCTGGATTTCCCTGAAGGCTCAGGGATCATGGACTCAGGAGGAGAAACTCTTTCCAATAAACATTCTGGAATTAAGAGCGATATTCAATGCTCTTCTAGCTTGGCCTCAGTTAGCAACACTGAGGTTCATCAGATTTCAGTCGGACAACATCACGACTGTGGCTTACATCAATCATCAAGGGGGAACCAGGAGTTCCCTAGCGATGTTAGAAGTCTCAAAGATAATTCGCTGGGCAGAGTCTCACTCTTGCCATCTGTCAGCGATCTACATCCCAGGCGTGGAGAACTGGGAGGCAGACTTTCTAAGCCGCCAGACCTTTTACCCGGGGGAGTGGGAACTTCACCCGGAGGTATTTGCTCAACTGATTCTTCGTTGGGGCGAACCGGAACTGGATCTCATGGCTTCTCTCCAGAACGCCAAGCTTCCTTGTTACGGATCCAGGTCCAGGGACCCGGGAGCGGTGCTGGTAGATGCACTAGCAGCCCCTTGGGTTTTCCACATGGCTTATGTGTTCCCGCCGTTTCCATTGCTGCCTCGTCTGATTGCCAGGATCAAACAGGAGAGAGCATCGGTGATTCTGATAGCGCCTGCGTGGCCACGCAGGACCTGGTATGCAGACCTAGTGGACATGTCGTCCTGTCCACCATGGTCTCTGCCTCTGAGGCAGGACCTTCTACTTCAGGGTCCTTTCAACCATCCAAGCCTAATTTCTCTGAGGCTGACTGCATGGAGATTGAACGCTTGATTCTATCAAAGCGTAGTTTCTCGGAGTCGGTTATTGATACATTGATACAGGCTCGGAAACCGGTTACCAGAAAAATTTACCATAAGACATTAGGATTCCTAGGATATTGTCTTTTCTACAAGAGGGTTTAGAAAAGGGTTTATCCGCTAGTTCGTTGAAGGGACAGATTTCTGCTCTGTCTATTCTTTTTCACAAACGTCTGGCAGAGAACCCAGACGTCCAGGCTTTTTGTCGGGCTTTGGCTAGGATTAAGCCTGTGTTTAAAACTGTTGCTCCCCCGTGGAGCTTAAACTTGGTTCTTAAAGTTCTTCAGGGTGTTCCGTTTGAACCCCTTCATTCCATTGATATTAAGCTTTTATCTTGGAAAGTTCTGTTTTTGATGGCTATTTCCTCGGCTTGGAGAGTCTCTGAGTTATCTGCCTTACATTGTGACTCTCCTTATCTGATTTTTCATTCAGACAAGGTAGTTTTGCGTACTAAACCTGGGTTTTTACCTAAGGTTGTTTCTGATAGGAATATCAATCAGGAGATTGTTGTTCCATCATTATGTCCTAACCCTTCTTCAAAGAAGGAACGTCTTTTGCATAATCTGGACGTAGTTCGTGCCCTGAAGTTCTACTTACAGGCAACTAAGGATTTTCGGCAAACTTCTTCTCTGTTTGTCGTGTATTCTGGTCAGAGGAGAGGTCAAAAGGCTTCGGCCACCTCTCTCTCTTTTTGGCTTCGTAGCATAATACGTTTAGCCTATGAGACTGCTGGATAGCAGCCCCCTGAAAGAATTACAGCTCATTCCACTAGAGCTGTGGCTTCCACCTGGGCCTTTAAGAATGAGGCCTCTGTTGAACAGATTTGCAAGGCTGCAACTTGGTCTTCACTTCATACCTTTTCAAAATTTTACAAATTTTACACTTTTGCTTCTTCGGATGCTGTTTTTGGGAGAGAGGTTCTACAGGCAGTGGTTCCTTCTGTTTAAAGTTCCTGCCTTGTCCCTCCCATCATCCGTGTACTTTAGCTTTGGTATTGGTATCCCATAAGTAATGGAGGACCCGTGGACTGAACACACTTAACAAGAGAAAACATAATTTATGCTTACCTGATAAATTTATTTCTCTTGTAGTGTGTTCAGTCCACGGCCCGCCCTGTCTTTTTTTGAGGCAGTTCTAAATTTTAATTATAACTCCAGTCTCCACTGCACCCTATAGTTTCTCCTTTCTCGTCTTGTTTCGGTCGAATGACTGGATATGACATGTGAGGGGTGGAGCTATATAGCAGCTCTGCTTGGGTGATCCTCTTGCAACTTCCTGTTGGGAAGGAGAATATATCCCATAAGTAATGGATGACCCGTGGACTGAACACACTACAAGAGAAATAAATTTATCAGGTAAGCATAAACTGTTTTTTCACAAAACTTTGGGTTTCTCACTGAAATTATTTACGTACTGCTTGTGCAATCATGACTATAAATGCTTCTCTGGGATCCCCTTTGTTCCGAAATAGCAGACATATATGGCTTTGCTATTGCTTTTTGGTAATCAGAAGGCTGCTAATTGCAGCTGCGCTCCACACTTTTATGATTCCCAGTGTTGAAGGGGTTAATTAGGTAGCTTGTAAGGTTAATTTTAACTTTAGTACTGGCAGACAGTCTGCTAGTATGCAGTTTTACTTTTTTTTTTTTCCCCCACCTCCATAAGGCAGTGAGAGTACACAACATTATTCCTTACTGTTGGGAAATACAACACCTGGCCACCAGGAGGAGGCAAAGAATTAAATATCCCTCCCTCTTCCCCTATCCCCCAGTCATTCTTTGCCTTTTGTCAGAGGAGGATGGCAGAGAAGTGTCAGAAGATTCGGAGAGTCCTTAAAGTTTATTTTCCCTTGAAGAGAGGACTGGAGTTTTAAGTAATCATTTAAACCTCTCAGTGAGAGTATTGATGAAATTTAGTCTGGAGATGCAGGGAAAGGTTTTTTGCAAAGCCATCCAGACTGTATCCAACAACTCATGAGTAATCAGTGTTAACGAGTAACATTGCTTGCTTTTCCACACTCGGGTCCCTGTCAGAGCATCACTACAAGGCTTAATTCAAATTGAATTGATGACACCACTCATAAGTAATATATAGGATCTTAACCGTTCAATAATAAGGTCACTGGCCCTAGTATCATCCAATAATATGTGGTTAGGTGCTATGTATCAAGTTACATTACAGGTTGGTTAGTTAGAGAAACTAACCGCAAAAAGATACTTTATAAGCACTCGAAAAGACCCCTAATAGTATGGAGTAGAAACGGAATCACACAAATTAAAAAGTAAATCTTTATTAGAAATATTTTAAAATTGGGTTGATTAAAACTAGAATGCTGGTCTGAGAATCCCAGTACAGAGACTGGATATTATAAACTAGAACCTCTTAGTATAAAGATATCTAATGGCAGAATAAAGGACACTGGCTTAAACTTCACAATTATAGGCAATGTAAACTAGGGTCAACACAGTATAATTGTGCCGAGTGGTATAATCTCTGCCAAAATTGACTGTTGTGTACTCTTCTACAAGAATAACATAATTGATCACAGGGAAGTTGGTAGTGAAAGTATCTGTGTTAAACACATAGGTAAAGTGATGTTATGAGGCAGTGATATTTAGAGGAGGAAATCACCTAGTTTAGTAAATATGTTGTATTGGCCATAGTTAGCATAGTTATAAAATTAACAGCTTTATAGTTATAAAGCACATCTGGCCTATTATAATTATGAAAAACTTATATGAAATTTCCTAGATGATTAGAAAAATTACTGCAATAGTGAGTTTGCACTGTTCACCCTAATAAGAATTCTGGGTAGTAAAAGTAATATCACTTAACCTTGTATGAAGGGTTAAGTAAGAACTTACTAGGGTAGCAAAAAACTATGTGTTAACCTTAGGAGAGCGAATTGTACTAAAAACAGAATTTATGCTTACCTGATAAATTACTTTCTCTTACGGTGTATTCAGTCCACGGATTCATCCTTACTTGTGGGATATTCTCAATCCCTACAGCAGAGCTTTCCAAACTTTTCATGTTGGTGACACACTTTGTAGACCTACATAATTTTGCGACACAGTAGTTAAGTTGTACTAGCAAACAGGAGGTTAAACTAACTTGTTTTAAGATACGGACACATACATAAATTATATAATAACAACATGCATTTACAAGTAACGGGATGTATGTGCAAGAATTAAAAAAAAGTTTAATAACACCAAT
Source organism: Bombina bombina (assembly GCF_027579735.1). Classification (NCBI taxonomy): domain Eukaryota; kingdom Metazoa; phylum Chordata; class Amphibia; order Anura; family Bombinatoridae; genus Bombina; species Bombina bombina. The sequence continues at coordinate 1,218,849,706 of NC_069501.1, forward strand.
AGCTACTTACTATTTTAATGGGATGTATGAGGTTGATGGGATAAACACAGTTTCGGAATATTTGGTGTAATAGTGGAATGAGCTGTAATTTGTTCAGGAGGCTGCTGTCCCGCAGTCTCATAAGCCAAACGGATGATGCTTTTCAGCCAAAAGGAAAGAGAGGTAGCAGACACTTTCTGACCTCTCCTCTTACCAGAATAGACAACAAACAAGGATGATGTTTGTCTGAAATCTTTAGTTGCTTTTAAATAGAATTTTAAAGCACGAACCACGTCAAGATTGTGTAAAAGTCGGTCCTTCTTAGAAACTGGATTAGGACACAGAAGGAACAATGATTTCCTGGTTAATATTCTTATTAGAAACCACTTTTGGAAGGAAAACCAGGTTTGGTGCGCAAAACAACCTTATCTGCATGGAACACCAGATAGGGTGAATTACACTGCAAAGCAGACAATTCAGAAACTCTTCGAGCAGAAGAAATGGCTACTAAAAACAAAACTTTCCAAGATAAAAACTGAATATCTATGGAATGCAAAGGTTCAAACTGAACCCCTTGAAGAACTGAAAGAACTAAATTTAGACTCCATAGAGGAGCCACAGGCTTGTAAACAGGCTTGATTCTGACTAGGGCCTGTGCAAACACCTGAACGTCTGGTACAGCAGCCAGACGCTTATGTAAAAGAATAGACAGAGCAGATATCTGTCCCTTTAAGGAACTAGTTGACAGACCCTTCTCCAATCCTTCTTGGAGAAAAGACCATATCCTTGTAATCCTAATCTTACTCCACGAGTAACCCTTGGATTCACACCAACAAAGATATTTCCGCCATATCTTATAGTAAATTTTCCTGGTGACAGGCTTTCTGGCCTGTATCAGATTGTCTATAACTGATTCAGAGAAACTAGATTTGGATGCTTGAAAGGACCTTGAATTAGAAGATCCTGCCTCGATGGCAGTTTCCATGGTGGGACTGATGACATGTCCACTAGGTCTGCATACCAAGTCCTGCATGGCCACGCAGGCGCTATCAGAATTACAGAAGCCTTCTCCTGTTTGATTCTGGCTACTAGCCGAGGGAGAAGAGGAAACGGTGGAAAGACATAAGCTAGACTGAATGACCAAGGCGCTATTAATGCATCCATCAATGCCGCCTTGGGATCCCCGGATCTGGATCCGTAAAGGGGAAGTTTGGTGTTCTGACGGGACGCCATCAGATCCAATTCTGGAATGCCCCATAGCTGAGTCAGCTGAGCAAAAACCTCCGGGTGGAGTTCCCACTCCCCCGGATGGAAAGTCTGACGACTTAGAAAATCCGCCTCCCAGTTGTCTACCCCTGGGATGTGAATTGCAGATAGATGGCAGGAGTGATCCTCCGCCCATTTGATGATCTTGGATACTTCCTTCATCGCTAGGGAACTTTTTGTTCCTCCCTGATGATTGATGTACGCTAGTCGTGATGTTGTCCGACTGAAATCTGATGAATTTGGCCTCTGCTAGTTGAGGCCACACCTGGAGCGTATTGAATATCGCTCTCAACTCCAAAATGTTTATCGGAAGAAGAGATTCTTCCCGAGACCATAGTCCCTGAGCCTTCAGGGAGTTCCAGACCGCACCCCAGCCTAACAGACTGGCCTCGGTCGTGACAATGATCCACTCCGGTCTGCGGAAACTCATTCCCTGAGACAGGTGATCTTGAGACAACCACCAGAGAAGAGAGTCTCTGGTTTTCTGGTCCATTTGTACTTGAGGAGTCAAATCTGCGTAATCTCCATTCCACTGTTTGAGCATGCACAGCTGCAGTGGTCTGAGATGAATTCGGGCAAAAGGGACTACGTCCATTGCCGCAACCATTAAACCAATTACTTCCATGCACTGAGCCACGGAAGGCCGAGGAATGGAATGAAGAACTCGGCAAGTATTCAGCAGTTTTGACTTCCTGACCTCTGTCAAAGATTTTCATTTCTACCGAGTCTATTAGTGTTCCCAGGAAAGGAACCCTTGTGAGCGGGGACAGAGAACTCTTTTCTACGTTCACCTTCCACCCGTGAGACCTTAGAAAGGCCAGAACGATGTCCGTATGAGCCTTGGCTCTGTGAAAGGACGACGCCTGTATTAATGTCTTCTAGGTAAGGTGCTACTGCATTGCCCCGCGGTCTTAGTACCGCTAGAAGGGACCCTAGCTGTTTGCCCAGGAAGGCGAACCTTAGGAACTGATGGTGATCTTTGTGGATAGGAATATGTAGATACGCATCCTTTATATCCACTGTAGTCATATATTGACCCTCCTGGGTCATCGGCAAGATTGTCCGAATGGTTTCCATCTTTGAGGAATTTGTTTAGAATTTTTAGATCCAGGATTGGCCTGAAAATTCCCTCCTTTTTGGGAACTACAAACAGGTTTGAGTAAAAGCCCAGACCTTGTTCTACAATTGGAACTGGGTGTATCACTCCCATCTTTAGCAGATCTTCTACACAGCGTAAGAACGCCTGTTTCTTTATTTGGTCTGAAGACAAATAAGAAATGTGGAACCTTCCCCTTGGGGGAGAATCCTTGAATTCTAGAAGGTACCCCTGAGCAACTATTTTTAATGCCCAGGGATCTGGAACATCTCTTGCCCAAGCCTGAGCGAAGAGAGAAAGTCTGCCCCCTACTCGATCCGATCCCGGATTGGGGGCTACCCCGTCATGCTGTCCTGGTAGCAGGAGCAGGCTTCTTGGCCTGTTTACCCTTATTCCAGCCCTGCAGGGGTTTCCAAGTTGCTTTGGGCTGGGAAGCGTTATCTTGCTTTGCGGCAGCAGAGGTTGTGGCAGGTCCGCTTAAACGGCCTATCTTGTGGCAGGGCATGGCCCTTGCCCCCAGTGATATCTGAAATAATTTCTTTCAGCTCTGGGCCAAATAGGGCTTTCCCCTTGAAGGGAATATTTAACAGTTTTGTTTTGGACGACACATCAGCCGACCACGATTTGAGCCAAAGCGCTCTTCGCGCCATGATGGCAAAACCTGAGTTTTTCGCCGCTAGCTTAGCTAATTGGAGAGCGGCATCAGTAATAAAAGAATTAGCCAGCTTTAGAGCATGAATTCTATCCATGACCTCATCATATGAAGTCTCCCTCTGGAGCGACTCCTCCAGGGCCTCGAACCAAAAAGCCGCTGCAGTAGTTACCGGAATAATGCAGGCAATTGGTTGAAGAAAACCTTGCTGAACAAAATTTTTCTTCAGCAAACCTTCCAATTTTTTATCCATAGGATCTTTGAAAGCACAACTGTCCTCTATTGATATAGTTGTACACTTAGCAAGTGTTGAAACAGCCCCTCTACCTTGGGGACCGTCTGCCACGCGTCCTGTCTGGGGTCATTTATGGGGAACATTTTCTTAAAGATAGGTGGGGGAACAAAGGGTACACCTGGTCTCTCCCACTCCTTAGTCACAATATCCGCCACCCTCTTTGGGATCGGAAATGCCTCAGTGTATACAGGGACCTCTGAAAACCTGTCCATTTTACACAATTTTTCAGGGATCACCATGGGGTCACAATCATCCAGCGTAGCTAAAACCTCCTTGAGCAGGACGCAGAGGTGTTCCAGCTTAAATTTAAACGCTAAGGAATCTGACTCTGCCTGTTGAGAAACTTTTCCTGTGTCAGAAATTCCTCCCTCAGACAGACCGTCCCTCACTGCTACTTCTGAGTTTTGTGAGGGTACTACAGATAAATTATCCAAAGCTTCAGATTGCTCATCCTCTGTATTTAAAACTGAGCTATCGCGCTTTTTTGGAAAAATAGGCAGTTTGGATAAAAATGCTTGCAAGGGAATTATCCATTACTGCTGCTAATTGTTGTAAAGTAATAGGGGCCAATGCGCTAGAGGTACTAGGCAACGCTTGCGCGGGTGTAACTGATGTCGACACATGGGGAGAGGAAGGAGGACTATCCTCATTACCTTCCGTCAAAGAATCATCTTGGGCTACATTTTTAAGTGTCAATGCATGGTCATTAAAATGTTTATATACCTTAGCACACTTTAAACACAAATGCAATGGGGGTACCACCATGGCTTTTAAACACATAGAACAAGGTCTATCAGTAGGCTCAGACATGTTAGAAAGACTTAGATAGCACTCAAATACAGAAAAATACACTTTTTGAAAAAAGCGTTACTGTGCCTTTAAATAATAAAAAGCACACACTTTTTTTACCAAATCTCCAAAAAAATCCGATCTTTATGAAATTTACACCATATGATCCTAATGCTTTGAAAAGATTGCACACCAAGTTTCAAGCCAATTAACCCCTTATTGCCCAAACCGGAGCAAATTGAAGCTGGCCACCAGTTTAACACACTACCTTCCTTGGGGATTAGTTGTGGAACTGTAGTCCTCCTGCAATTTCTGGACTCTACATGTGAAGCTGCATGAAGCTATCTTGTAAAAGAACTGTGCAACTGAGGCGCGAAAATTAGGCCCTCTCCCTCTTCACTCCGGAGTTGTGAGGCCTTCCTAAGCCAAAATAGGTGTCTAAAATTATGCCAGGCGTATAAAACCCCTAAAAAGTGTCCCAAACATGATAAACACTTGTGCAAACATCAGATTATATTAAAAAATAATCGATTTTACCCATAACAGTGTCCACCAGTGATTTAAGCCCTGTAAACTAAGCCATCCTATACTGAGTCTCAGAAAATGGCTTACCTTTCCACATGGGGATTTCTATCAGTCTTCTAGCATTACTAGGTCTTGTTAGAAAAAAATGACTGAGCATACCTTAAGCAGTTAAGCCTGCAAACTGTTCCCCCCAACTGAAGTTCTCCGGTACTCAACAGTCCTGTGTGGGAACAGCAATGGATTTTAGTTACAACATGCTAAAATCTTTTTCCTCTCGGCAGAAATCTTCATCACTTTCTGCCTCAGAGTAAATAGTACAAACCGGCACTATTTTAAAATAACAAACTCTTGATTGAAGAAATAAAACTACAAATCTAACACCACATACTCTTTACCACCCCTGTGGAGATGCTACTTGTTAGAGCGGCAAAGAGAATGACTGGGGGGGGCGGAGCCTGAGGGGAGCTATATGGACAGCTTTGCTGTCTGCTCTCTTTGCCACTTCCTGTAGGGATTGAGAATATCCCACAAGTAAGGATGAATCCGTGGACTGAATACACCAAGTAAGAGAAAATAGTAATTTGACTAGTAGATACTATATAGTAACAGGCTCACTGCCTGTGTCAAACTATTGTAAAAGTTATACTGTAATAAATAGATTCGGTAACATAATGTATTACACACTATATATCATACCAGTATATATTAATTTGCATCAGATAAGGTTAATATTGGTATGAATTAGATAATGGTGAGTTAACTGTATTATTGCTATTAAGATTAGACTACCAACTTCCTAATTTATAGGATATCCTTAGTTGGAAATTGCATGTTAAGCAAAAGGTGTTTTTTTGTGTGCTTAGAACTCTCGCCTAACGTATGAATTATTTACTAACTGGTGACCACAAGACTATAAGTATGCAAACTCTATTTGAGACCGCATTATAGCTACAATTTAGTAGTTTGTATTCGTGACAATATACCTTATAGCGGAGTGTGTCACTAATGGCAGCGGCTCACAATGCATTAGCACCTCAGAACTACTAGCACTCAATATGAACCTTAAAACGCACTAGCTCTCTGCCTGTATAATTATTTACATTACTGACCAATTGAATTTAGGAAGCGAGGAAGCAGCTAAGCAGAGGATAATATATCTTTCGTTGTTGATATTTTATAACACGGAGTGCTCCAATAGACGGTGTTTGACACTACATAAACACTGAAAGGACTCGCAGTGAATTGAAATAGCAAGAAGTTCTCTGCCAATATAGGCTTCCTCACCAATTTATTTAAGTTGTAACTAAGCAGAGAGCATAATACTAGGTGTCTGCTACTATTGACACTGAGCATGAATGAGCGTTGAATTGGCAATGGTCCATAGTATATGAACGCTGAAAGTTTGCTAATGCAGTGTGTGATTTAAAGTGATACTAGCCCCTGGCTGCGCAATTTGCTATACCAGCACTCAAGATAGCATTTTATAATAGCCATTATTTTTATTTGGGCTTAATGTTAGCCCTCTTAGGCTAATACAATTATTTTTGCTAAACCTATTGCTTAATAAAATCAATATCTACTTGGGCAATGAATGGGAAAGACAGGCAATGCAATGTCTGCCAAAGTTAACACCAAGCACACAAAACACCTCTTTTGCTTAACATGCAATTTCCAACTAAGGATATCCTATAAATTAGGAAGTTGGTAGTCTAATCTTAATAGCAATAATACAGTTAACTCACCATTATCTAATTCATACAGGTGATTATACCAATATTAACCTTATCTGATGCAAATTAATATATACTGGTATGATATATAGTGTGTAATACATTATGTTACTGAATCTATTTATTACAGTATAACTTTTACAATAGTTTGACACAGGCAGTGAGCCTGTTACTATATAGTATCTACTAGTCAAATTACTATTTTTAGTACAATTCGCTCTCCTAAGGTTAACACATAGTTTTTTGCTACCCTAGTAAGTTCTTACTTAACCCTTTATACAAGGTTAAGTGATATTACTTTTACTACCCAGAATTCTTATTAGGGTGAACAGTGCAAATTCACTATTGCAGTAATTTTTCTAATCATCTAGGAAATTTCATATAAGTTTTTCATAATTATAATAGGCCAGATGTGCTTTATAACTATAAAGCTGTTAATTTTATAACTATGGCCAATACAACATATTTACTAAACTAGGTGAGTTCCTCCTCTAAATATCACTGCCTCATAACATCACTTTACCTATGTGTTTAACACAGATACTTTCACTACCAACTTCCCTGTGATCAATTATGTTATTCTTGTAGAAATAAGAGTACACAACAGTCAATTTTGGCAGAGATTATACCACTCGGCACAATTATACTGTGTTGACCCTAGTTTACATTGCCTATAATTGTGAAGTTTAAGCCAGTGTCCTTTATTCTGCCATTAGATATCTTTATACTAAGCGGTTCTAGTTTATAATATCCAGTCTCTGTACTGGGATTCTCAGACCAGCATTCTAGTTTTAATCAACCCAATTTTAAATATTTCTAATAAAGATTTACTTTTTAATTTGTGTGATTCCGTTTCTACTCCATACTATTAGGGGTCTTTTCGAGTGCTTATAAAGTATCTTTTTGCGGTTAGTTTCTCTAACTAACCAACCTGTAATGTAACTTGTTGATACATAGCACCTAACCACATATTATTGGATGATACTAGGGCCAGTGACCTTATTATTTAACAGTTAAGATCCTATATATTACTTATGAGTGGTGCCATCAATTCAATTGAATTAAACAGTGTTTTTACCTAGCAATAGGTTTCCTTGATAGAGCACACTCTCAGATAATAACATTAAATATGGCCAATACATATGAAATAGACAGGCAAAATAGACTACAAAAAAGGCTAACTGATCTCAATGAGGTCTTCAATGTCTCCAGTACAGGAGAATGTGGAAATTTAAATAACCAAATGGAATATACTCTAAGGGATCTACATAAAACTTACTATAAGCAGGATCGAATTTGGTGGAATAAACATTTCTTTGAGAAATATTTGGAAAGGAATTTAATCCCAAGAGGTTTAAGAATCCAGCTATTCCCGGCCTTCCAGTTTAAAAATCCAGACCTCAGTGTTGAATGGGAGGATGCACTCTGAGTGCTCAAATAAACTAATGAGGATACTTATTAAACATGACACCTCTGAATATGACATACTTGAAGCAAAAATTAAAGAACTTAATGACAAACTTAAAAATTATGAAACTCTGAGTGAGTTTGAAGCTAGATACAAAAAATATCAAAGCGAATTAGACAAATACGAAGCGGAAATCAAACTAACCAAACAAACCAAGCTCTACAGAGATATCAATGATTTTAAGAACAAAAAAAGTATATAAATGGGGGAGGAAATTTAATAAGGATATCCCAAAAAAAGATACACCACGTTTACTTAAGACACATGTAATTAACAGTGAGGCATCAGAGGTAGATACCAGTGAATCAGATACCACTGATAATGAGTCAATAACACCCTCTACTTCAACACAAATGAGGACAAGACAAGACACACGTAAAAGGAAAGATTTTTTTTTAGAGGATGGCCCAAATTCCCAAGGAGAACCACCAGGAGAGGAGGCAGGGGCAAAACCAAAAATAAAAAAAGAACAAAGACAAACAGGACAACAAGAGGTGGAAACCATACAAGAGACCGACCAGTCCCTTCTCCCAAATAAGAATGACCTAATGCAAGTGGTTAATCTATCCACAAAGATTTTGAGTAGTGAACATAGAAACATCCTTGCCAAAGGTCTATCATTCTGCCCTACGAACCAACTAGACAAATTTGAAATTACTAAAGATCTTCAATTATTCCTTAGGAAAATATTCCTAAAAAAACAATATAAAAAATAAGGAGAAACAACTGTTGGAAGCAACACACAGGATCCTATATGGAGTAGTGAAGAATGTGCCACACTGCAAATATTGGAGGAATTATTAGATGGTGAAGATGAATTAATCAGTCCAGATTGGAGGACAAACATTAAGAATAAGTCCAAATATGCCCCCAAATTGTCAACCTCCAAACACATTGAAGTTTACAATGAATTAGTAAGCAAAGAGATAGCCCAACTCTCTATTAAGCCAACTACTAAGAACCTCTCGAAACAAGAACAACAAGCTCTCAAGGATATGAAGCAATGGGATGATGTGATAATTAGGAATTCAGATAAAGGAGGCAATGTGGTCATCTGGCCCAAAGATATGTACCTCATGAAGGCACATAAACAATTGAGGAACCAGGAATGCTATAAAAAATTATTCTCCAATCCTACTGAACAATTTTTAAATCAATACAATCGGATTATATTGGAGGCTCTGGATGATAACATAATAACATCCAAAGAAAAGAAATTCCTCTGGGTAGAGAATCCAAAGGTGGCAACCTTCTATATAATACCTAAAATTTACAAGAATGCCACCTCACCACCAGGAAGACCTATCGTGTCGGGAATTAACAACATTACAGAAAAAGCAAGTCAATACATTGACTATAGACTTCGTGAATTTGTGACACGTATGCCGTCCTATGTAAAAGACACCATGGAGGTACTCCAACAGCTGTACAATCTTAAACTTAACCCTGATACCATCCTAATAACAGCGGACGTAGAATCCCTGTACACAAGTATTGACCACAAATTGGGAGTCCAGGCAGTTCAGAGTTTTCTGTCCACATCCTCAGATGAAGATAGAGATCATGATGATTTCATAATTAGACTCCTAAATTTTGTGTTGTATCACAACTACTTTGTATTTGATCAGCAGTTTTATCTGCAAATCAGGGGAACAGCAATGGGGACGGCATGTGCTCCCACCTACGCCAATTTATTTCTAGGCTGGTGGGAGCAACATGTCGTCTTCTCAGATGCGAATGCTACATTTGTTGAACACATACCGCTGTGGATAAGATACATCGATGATGTGTTTTTCATTTGGGAGGGCCCCCCAAAGAAATTAGATGAATTCCTAAATATCCTCAATACAAATGCCTACAACATCAAACTTACGTGGGAACTCAGCAAAGAAAGTATAACTTTCTTAGACTTAAAAATCATTAAGAACCAAGATGGAGAAATTATTACGGATGTTTACCGAAAAGAAACAGCTACCAACAGGCTTCTCCACTCAGATAGTGCTCACTGCCCCCACACTGTAAGATCTCTTCCAATTGGAGAATTTCTCCTAATGAAGAGAAATTGCTCAGATCCTAAATTATACAAGAAGAGAGCAATGGAATTGCAAACCCGATTACAAGCAAGAGCGTACAGTAATCGGTCAATAAAAAAAGCTAAACAGAGAGCTGAAAATACCGATAGAAAACAACTACTGTACAAAAAGAAGGCTAAAGATGATACGACCAGAATTATTGTAACCTATTCACCTCAAGTAAAAGAGGTAGTTAATATCCTCAATAAGCATTTGGGGATACTGAAATCGGACCCGATACTGAAGGACATTGTTGGGGATAAAATTCAAGTGGGATATAGAAGATCGAATAATCTTAAAGATCTTCTAAGCCCCAGTCATTTTGAAAAAAGGAAACGTAAACCTAACCCTATTGCACTAGGGAATTTTAAGTGCAGAAACTGCTCAGTATGTCAACATCTTCTACCACTTAAATCTATTAAGGATAGATTTAATCAAACTCACACTATCAACTCTCGTATTAATTGCAACACAGAATCTATAATCTATGGAATTACCTGTAGTTGTAATAAAGTCTATGTTGGTATGTCAACACGAAAACTCAGGACTCGGATGTTGGAGCATTTAAGCAACATCAGAAATGCAGACAAAGATTTAAAAAACAAAAAAATCATTACAACAGTCGCATCCCATTTTTACAAAAAACACAGATCCAAGACCTCTGATTTCCGCTGTTTCGGGATACAGACAGTAAAACTTGGAATCAGAGGGGGCGACATTGAACAACAACTTCTGCGAGCAGAGAGCCGTTGGATTTATCTCCTCAACTCTCTACAGCCTTATGGATTGAATGAAAACAACAACTTCTTTACTTATTTATAATAAAGTCCAACAGATATTGTTCACTTTCAAGAATTAGATATATAAAAATTCTTATATATATGGGAATGCACGGATGTAGATAAAATCTAAAAAGGAATGTGATATATCAGTAATGTATTTAAATTATAATTATAAGGGACAGTATGTCCACATAAAAATTGTTTTTCCCCTCACCTTTTACATATATAAATATTTTCTTGAAGATTTATTAATTTATATCAGAAATGTATTTAAACCATAATTATAAGGGACTACATGTCCACATAAAAATAGTTTTCCCCTCACTTTTCACACATATAAACATTTTCCTTAAGATTTATTAATTTTTCACAATTAGTTGTTTTATCACTTGGGGTTTATTATTTTTCACTGTGTGCACAAGCATCACTTAGGAAAATTAATAATAAATTAATTCTAAACTTGAACCAATAATAACTAAAACCAAGAGCACTATTAATGCATAAAGAGAATACACAATCACACAATGTATAAATTGCACTTTATTTATATTCATGTAAATTCATTAATAACATTAAACATGAATTTAGTAATTATTAATATTAATATCATCAGTAATATACACAGACACTTTGGGAGCACAATATACACAGTATAATGTCACCATAGTCTGACATGAAAATTGTCATAATAGTACCTAAAAACAATTATGATTTGACATTAGACACAGCTACACTAGTAATATTATTAGCATTGCTACATTTTGCTGGAGATAATTTAACTCACAATAGTAGTATTATATAATTGAGCAATGCCAAAAAAGTACCCTTTGAGTACATTCTGGAATATACACTTACCATCAGTGCCTAGATATAGTGATTATAAATTAGCAAGAAATATCAACTCCTTTATCTAACAGAACAATATCATAAAATGTAATTTAATTTTTTATTCTTAAGAGAGGACGGCAATATATATTAACATCATCACATCAGTAGCATACCAGAGTCAATTGAGAATGCCTTGTCTTTATGTAAATCCTCCTGTATAAAGATACGAGTTTGAAGGTTTCTGATTGGTCACAAGAATTTTAGGAGGAGGAGCGAGACTCATAAATAGCCGCGTTTCCCGCGGCGCCCTGCCTTTTGATAAAGCCGGAAACCCGGCGAAACATGTCAAGGGAGGAAGGGGGAGCTTATGGAAGCTCGTTGTAGTTTTAAAGTTTACTTGCTGGCAATAATAATAATAATATAATTAGAACTCTCGCCTAACGTATGAATTATTTACTAACTGGTGACCACAAGACTATAAGTATGCAAACTCTATTTGAGACCGCATTATAGCTACAATTTAGTAGTTTGTATTCGTGACAATATACCTTATAGCGGAGTGTGTCACTAATGGCAGCGGCTCACAATGCATTAGCACCTCAGAACTACTAGCACTCAATATAAACCTTAAAACGCACTAGCTCTCTGCCTGTATAATTATTTACATTACTGACCAATTGAATTTAGGAAGCGAGGAAGCAGCTAAGCAGAGGATAATATATCTTTCGTTGTTGATATTTTATAACACGGAGTGCTCCAATAGACGGTGTTTGACACTACATAAACACTGAAAGGACTCGCAGTGAATTGAAATAGCAAGAAGTTCTCTGCCAATATAGGCTTCCTCACCAATTTATTTAAGTTGTAACTAAGCAGAGAGCATAATACTAGGTGTCTGCTACTATTGACACTGAGCATGAATGAGCGTTGAATTGGCAATGGTCCATAGTATATGAACGCTGAAAGTTTGCTAATGCAGTGTGTGATTTAAAGTGATACTAGCCCCTGGCTGCGCAATTTGCTATACCAGCACTCAAGATAGCATTTTATAATAGCCATTATTTTTATTTGGGCTTAATGTTAGCCCTCTTAGGCTAATACAATTATTTTTGCTAAACCTATTGCTTAATAAAATCAATATCTACTTGGGCAATGAATGGGAAAGACAGGCAATGCAATGTCTGCCAAAGTTAACACCAAGCACACAAAACACCTCTTTTGCTTAACATGCAATTTCCAACTAAGGATATCCTATAAATTAGGAAGTTGGTAGTCTAATCTTAATAGCAATAATACAGTTAACTCACCATTATCTAATTCATACAGGTGATTATACCAATATTAACCTTATCTGATGCAAATTAATATATACTGGTATGATATATAGTGTGTAATACATTATGTTACTGAATCTATTTATTACAGTATAACTTTTACAATAGTTTGACACAGGCAGTGAGCCTGTTACTATATAGTATCTACTAGTCAAATTACTATTTTTAGTACAATTCGCTCTCCTAAGGTTAACACATAGTTTTTTGCTACCCTAGTAAGTTCTTACTTAACCCTTTATACAAGGTTATGTGATATTACTTTTACTACCCAGAATTCTTATTAGGGTGAACAGTGCAAATTCACTATTGCAGTAATTTTTCTAATCATCTAGGAAATTTCCTATAAGTTTTTCATAATTATAATAGGCCAGATGTGCTTTATAACTATAAAGCTGTTAATTTTATAACTATGCTAACTATGGACAATACAACATATTTACTAAACTAGGTGATTTCCTCCTCTAAATATCACTGCCTCATAACATCACTTTACCTATGTGTTTAACACAGATACTTTCACTACCAACTTCCCTGTGATCAATTATGTTATTCTTGTAGAAATAAGAGTACACAACAGTCAATTTTGGCAGAGATTATACCACTCGGCACAATTATACTGTGTTGACCTTAGTTTACATTGCCTATAATTGTGAAGTTTAAGCCAGTGTCCTTTATTCTGCCATTAGATATCTTTATACTAAGAGGTTCTAGTTTATAATATCCAGTCTCTGTACTGGGATTCTCAGACCAGCATTTTAGTTTTAATCAACCCAATTTTAAATATTTCTAATAAAGATTTACGTTTTAATTTGTGTGATTCCGTTTCTACTCCATACTATTAGGGGTCTTTTCGAGTGCTTATAAAAGTATCTTTTTGCGGTTAGTTTCTCTAACTAACCAACCTGTAACATCACTACAAGGCTGTCACACTTGAGAGGCTGTTTCTGTTCCACAGCATGGATCCTGGAGGCTAAGTCTGTTATTTCTTTTTAAAGACACGATGAGTCCACGGATCATCATCATTACTTATAGGATATTCACCTCCTGATCAGCAGGAGGAGGCAAAGAGCACCACAGCAGAGCTGTTAAATAGCTCCTCTCTTCCCTCCCACTCCAGTCACTCTGTTTGCCTACGTTTAGTGATAGGAAGAGGTGAAGTGTTAGTATTGATTCTTCAAGCAAGAGTTTATTATTTTTAAAGTAGTGCAAGATTGTGCTGCTTTGTTCTAGGGTGTAGCCGTAGTCCATATCAGTCTCTGTAGTAGAGCTTTTGGTGACTTTATAGCAATAGGAACTGGTGGGACATAATTCTCACTGCGCCTCCTATACATTTATGCTGCCCTAATCCAGATAGCCTAAGCATATTTAACTCAGGCTTATCTAATTCCACAGGGCTATGGGAGGGAGAGGACATCTTACACCTGCTGGACTGTCCTGCTGTCGGACAGCATTTAAGGTAAGTGCTAACTTTGTTCATTCTGGGGAATAGACTCAGAGTAAAGTGGACACTTTATCTTTATTTGGATTTGTCATAAGGCTTATACATAGCTTCTTATGTTGGGACATTAATCCCTCTTTTATTGGAGGGCTTTTCTTTTTTTGGACAGCCATGAGTACAGGCACTGGGGCTGGGAGATTGCTCAGTTTTATTGTTTATGGTGGTTCCAGTTCCTACTTTTACTCTGGGCGGTTGAAATATATTAGACCTCAAGAGTCCCGGTCGGGTAATGTGTTTTTTGTGAGTACGCCCACGATGGGCAGGGCTACAGTTTCGCGCGCTGCCTTTCGTTCACTGCGCAATACTTAGCCGACAGATGAAGATGTCTGCACTCTGTAGCTCTACAACCGCATGTTTATCTATCTATTTGGGCAAGCAGTTGTAGCGTTTTTGTGCCCCTGAGTTCCGGATCATTTCAGACATAGATGTATTGAGATCAGGAAGGGGGTCCGTTTGGCAGGTAGGCACCTCAGCAGAGTTGCTGAGGTGTAAAGGTGTCTGAATGTAATTTTGTGTAACTGCTGGGATAAGTTCTTTTTCTCTAACGCAGTCAAAAAGTTGCTGTTTTAACATTTAAGGCACAGTATCGTTTTGTTTATTTTTTCGGTCATCAAATTTTTTTTAGATTAATTTGATTATCTTTTTCTCTGCACATATATTTCTTATATGGTAATAAGGCTTACCTTTGTAAATTCTCAGAGACAAATGTTTTTTGTTTTTTTAAAAAGTTTTTTATTACATTGTTTTTTTTCTTATTGTGCTTTAGTATGGACATAGGAGCCGTAAAAAAAGTTACTTGCTCCATGTGTTTGGATGCCAATGTGGAACCACCAATCCCTTTCTATCCCTCATGTATTGAGAGGGCTTTAAATTAGAGAAGATTTTTCATGAGAAATTTTTTTCAAAGGCGGATGCTTCTCAGGAGTCTGAGATTCAGAGTATGCCGCAGCTTTCTCCCCAAGCGTCCCAAGAGTTAACGCCCGCACAAGCAGTGCCCTGTACTTCTGCTCTAGCACCCACTGCAGTTACATTAAAAGACATAGCTGCGCTTATGTTTTCCACAATTTCTGATGCTTTGTCTGCCTTTCCTATGTTACAAGGCAAACGTAAGAGGAAGGACAACCATGTTGTCACTGAGGTTTCTGATGCAATGGTGGCAATCTCGGATGTACTCTCCCAGGGAACTGAGATGGATGGTATGGAGGTTCTATCAGAAGGCGAAATTTCAGACTCAGAAGGTTCATTGCCTTTGATTCAGAGGTTGTATCTTTCAGGTTTAAACTAGAACACCTCCGCCTGTTACTCAGGGAGGTTTTGGTTACCTTAGACGACTGTGATTCTACAGTAGTGGTCGCTCCTGCAAAATCGAGTAAATTGGACAGATATTTTGAAGTACCCTCTTACTCCGACGTTTTTCTAGTGCCAAAGCGAACGTCGGAGATTGTTTCCAAGGAATGGGAGAGATCAGGTATTCCCTTCTCTCCATCTTCTATTTTCAAGCAGATGTTTCCTATAGCGGATGCTATCAGGGAAACTTGGCAGACGGTTCCTAAGGTGTAAGGGGCTATTTCCACTCTAGCCAAGCGAACTACTATTCCCATTGAGGTTAGTTGTGCTTTTAAAGATCCCATGGACAAGAAGTTGGAGTGTCTACTTAAAAAGATTTATGTTCACCAGAGTCTGCTATTGCAGCCGGCTGCGTGCATTGCTATGGTCACTAGTGCAGCAGCTTATTAGTTCGATGCTCTGTCTGAGTCTCTCAGAACTGAGACCACTTTAGAGGAGATCCAAGATAGGATTAAAGTTAGCTAATGCCTTTATTACGGATGCTGCTCTGCAAATTACTAAACTGGCAGCTAAGAGTTCAGGGTTTTCTATCCTAGCCCGCAGAGCCTTATGGTTAAAACCCTGGTCTGCGGACGTATCGTCTAAGTCTAAGCTTCTAGCAATTCCTTACAAGGGGAAGACCTTGTTTGGACCGGGCCTGAAGGAAATTATCTCTGATATCACGGGAGGTAAGGGTCATCTCCTTCCTCAGGATAAGAGAAGTAAACAAAAAGGACGACAAAGTAATTTTCGCTCCTTTCGAAATTTCAAGGGAAATTTTTTTCTCTTCCTCCTCTAAACAGGAAGGGAACTATTCGCAATCTATGTCTACTTGGAGACCCAACCAGTCTTGGAACAAGGGTAAACAATCTAAGAAGCCTGCTGTTGAATCCAAAACAGCAAGAAGGGCATGCCCCCGATCCGGGACCGGATCTGGTAGGGGGCAGACTCTCCTTCATTCAGGCTTGGGTTCGGTACGTTCAGGATCCCTGGGCAGTAGAAAGTGTCTCGGGGATACAAACTAGAATTCAAGAATTTTACTCCCAGAGGAAGATTTCTTCTTTCAAGATTATCTGCAAACCAGATAACAAAAAAAAAAAAAGAGGCGTTCTTACATTGTGTAAGAGACCTCTCCTTCCTGGGAGTAATTGTTCCCATTCCAGTTCAGGAACAGGGGCAGGGTTTTTATTCAAATCTGTTTGTAGTTCCCAAAAAAGAGGGAACCTTCAGACCTATATTAGACCTCAAGAGTCTAAACAAGTTTCTCAGAGTTCCGTCATCAAGATGGAAACCATACCATTCTTCCATTGATCCAGGAGTGTCAATTTATGACAGTGGATTTGAAGGATGCATATCTACATGTTCCTATCCACAGAGATCATCACAGGTTCCTGAGGTTTGCCTTTCTGGACAAACACTTTCAGTTTGTGGGTCTTCCTTTCTGTCTGGCCATGGCACCCAGAATTTTCTCAAAGGTTCTGGGGATTCTACTGGTGGTTCTAAGACTGCGGGGCATTGCGGTGGCGCCCTATCTGGACGATATTCTAATCAAGGCGCCATCTTGTCAATAAGCAATATCTCATACCAACGTTGTGCTATCCTTCCTGAGATCTCACGGGTGGAAGGTAAATCTGGAAAAGAGTTCCTTAATCCCGAAAACAAGGGTAACTTTCTTGGGAACTCTTATAGATTCTATATCTATGAGGATTTTTCTGACAGAGGTCAGGAAATCAAAGATTCTAGATACTTGCCGAGCGCTTCAGTCCAATCCTCAGCCGTCAGTGTCTCAGTGCATGGAAGTAATCGGACTGATGGTGGCGGCAATGGACATCATCCCGTTTGCTCGGTTTCACCTCAGGCCTCTGCAGTTAGACATGCTCAGGCAGTGGAATGGAGATTATGCAGACTTGTCTCCTCGAATAACCCTGGAACAGGAGACGAGGGACTCTCTTCACTTCACCTTAGCGATGACCGAGGTAGCCAAGATAATTCGGTGGGCGAAGGCCCACTCTTGCCATCTGTCAGCGATCCACATCCCAGGGGTGGACAACTGGGAAGCTGACTTTCTGAGCAGGCAGACTTTTCATCAGGGAGAGTGGGAACTCCATCCGGAGGTGTTCTCCAACCTGATTCTCAAATGGGGTCGGTCAGAGTTGGATCTCATGGCATCTCGTCAGAATGCCAAGCTCCCAAGATGCGGGTCGAGGTCCAGGGATCCACAGGCGGAACTAATAGATGCTCTGGCGGTTCCTTGGTCCTTCAATCTTGCATACCTATTCCCTCGGTTTGCGCTTCTTCCTTGGGTCATTGCTCGAATCA
The DNA here is from genome assembly GCF_027579735.1 of Bombina bombina. Classification (NCBI taxonomy): domain Eukaryota; kingdom Metazoa; phylum Chordata; class Amphibia; order Anura; family Bombinatoridae; genus Bombina; species Bombina bombina. The sequence goes on from NC_069501.1 coordinate 1,218,867,665, forward strand.
AGCAGGAGAGGGCACCAGTGATCCTCATTGCTCCTGCTTGGCCTCGCAGGATTTGGTATGCAGATCTGGTGGACATGTCATCCCTGCCACCTTGGAGACTTCTGTTGAGGAAGGACCTTCTCATTCAAGGGCCCTTCCTTCACCCAAATCTAGTTTCTCTGAAGCTGACTGCTTGGAGATTGAACGCTTAATCCTATCCAAGCAGGGTTTTTCTGATTCGGTCATAGAGACCATGATTCAGGCTTGTAAGCCTGTAACTAGAAAGATTTACCATAAGATATGGCGTAAATATCTTTATTGGTGTGAATTCAAGGGCTAAAGTTTTATTTCTTGTTGCTATTTCTTCAGCTCGTGGAGTGTCTGAGCTCTCGGCATTGCAATATTCTTCGCCTTACCTTATTTTCCATTCAGATAAGGTAGTTTTGCGGACTAAACTAGGTTTTCTTCCTAAGGTTGTTTCAGACAGGAACATTAATCAGGAGATTGTTGTTCCTTCCTTGTGTCCTAATCCTTCTCAAAAAGAACGTCTTCTGCACAATTTGGACGTGGTCCGTGCTTTAAAATTTTATTTACAAGCGACTAAGGACTTTCGTCAGTCCTCTTCTTTAAAATGAAGCTTCTGTAGAACAGATTTGCAAGGCTGCAACTTGGTCTTCTCTTCACACTTTTTCTAAATTTTACAAATTTGATACTTTTACCTCGCCTGAGGCTGCTTTTGGGAGACAGGTTCTTCAAGCAGTGATGCCTTCCGTTTAGGTTCCCTGTCTTGTCCCTTCCATATCATCTGTGTCCTCTAGCTTGGGTATTGTATCCCATAAGTAATGATGATGATCCATGGACTCATCGTGTCTTTAAAAAGAAACAAATTTATCAGGTAAGCATAAATTTTCTTTTCTTTTTAGACACGATGAGTATACGGCCCGCCCTGTTCTTTTAAGACAGGTTGTTATTTTTTGTAAACTTCAGACACCTCAGCACCTTGGCTTTTCTCTTCCTAACTTCGGTCGAATGACTGGAGTGGGAGGGAGGGTAGGATCTATTTAACAGCTCTGCTGTGGTGCTCTTTGTCTCCTCCTGCTGACCAGGAGGAGAATATCCCATAAGTAATGATGATGATGATTCGTGGACTTATCGTGTCTAAAAAGAAACAAATTTATCAGGTAAGCAAAAATTTTCTTTTTCATATAGCAGGGACGCCTTATATAGGGTCACAGTGTGACTCCTCTATACCTCAGTAGGATCAAGGGTTAATATCTCCTCAGTGGGAGTTCATTGGGAACAGTTTTGGGAGTTTATATAATGCTTTAATATTTTTGAAGAACGTTTTCAGGGCTCAATTAGACTGTACTTTTTTTTTTTTTTTTTTTTTTTTTAGTTTTCAAAAAAACTTTATTGGCGAAATAAGAAAAATACAGAGCATTAATATGAGTACAATACAATGTCAGTTGTACATAATTTGCAAACATCTGTACTATTAAGGTTTGCTTGTATAATTTCGCAGATAGGAATTAGATCAATTCAAACAGTATAAGAAAAAAAAACCTAGTCAGGTACTGCAGAAATGTGTACCGACTACATTACTCAAATATCAACTGCAACTGTTTAGTGATACCAGTTAAAATAACAGCAAAAACATAAGAAGAAAATAAAAATATAAATCCTCGGGTTCAGATCATACGGTATTTATAGCTTTTAGCAGCTTACACTCCTTACACAGCTGCTTATAATACTGCACTCGATTTAAAGATAATGCTTTAGGAAGGAAGAAGTAGTAGGATAGGGCTACAGGGCAAAAAGAGAGGAGGGTGAGAAGGAGGGGGGGTGAAAGAAGAAGAAAAAAAAAAAAAAAAAAAAAAAAAAAGGGGGCGGGGGGGGGGGGGGGGGGGGGTTGGGAGGAAATGAACCTCTCTCACGTTATTAACTCACAGTCCTCGTCCCTCCCAGGTCAGCAGCATCATCTCGTGTATGTCAAGTTTTCCAATTTTAAGGTAATGATATCTTTCAAGTCTCAGCAGGTCTGCTACTTTAGTTTTCCACTCCTGAACACTCGGGGTGGCCTGTTTTTTCCAGTAAACGGGAATCAGGCTTTTTGCTCCATTGAGCATCACCAGGAAGAGCCTGGATTTGTCTTCCCTTGTGATCTTAGGTAATTGATGGTATAATAAGTAACTTGGATTAGGAGGGATGATCACCTCGAGAACCCTACTCATTTCAGCCATTATATCATTCCAGTAAGGTGTTAGTAGGGGACAGGTCCACCAAATATGCAATAGGGTGCCATTTTCTCCGCACCCTCTCCAGCATCCCCCATTTGAGTGAGGGTATATGTGTTTTAACCTTTGGGGGGTCAAGTACCACCTGCTCAGCAATTTATATTGTGTTTCCTGAATTCTAGCCGAGATTGAGGCTCTCTTTGTCTTGTCAAATATCTTGTTCCACTCTTTGGGTCCAATTTCTAGGCCCAGCTCGTTTTGCCATGTCTGTGTGTAACCCGGAAGACAGTCATCCCCGCCTAGCTGTAACATTCTATAAATCTGAGATATCAAGTGAGATGGAGGCGCGGACATTGTGCACAAGGTTTCAAAATGTGTTCTGCGTCTAGTCAAGTCCGGTTTGGCTTTATGAGTGTCAAGGTAGTGCCGTGTCTGTGTCACTGTGAACCATGAGGCAAAAGCCCCCCTGTTCCACTCAACTAATGCCGCTTGTGATTTCAATTTACCTTGACAGAGTATATTATACATTGCTGAGTCACCAAGGCTGTAGACTGTACTTTTGACTGGAACAGGCAGCTTTCACTTTTGTGAGTTGTGCAGCTTCTAATAGCAGGGAAGGTCCTGCCTTGCGCACCATGTGACCAGGTGCGGCTTCATTTACTTCCTTACAATCCTGCTGCAGACAGCACTCCTGAGGAGCGTTTCTTGACAACTTGTCTGGGTCTAGGAGGTGGTGAGTGCTCCAGCCATTGGTTTTGTAAAGGTGCCTTTCTATATTTCAAACATTTTATTTTTGTATTGGTTTTCTCTTTCTACTGTGGGGTCACATACCTATTATGGAGGACTCTGATAATATGTTAGAAGGTTCTACTCCTTCTGTAGTGCTTAATAATACCTGCTTATATTGTGAGGAGGCCGTGGTTTGCCCGCCTGCTCAATTTTGTTCCATTTGCCTGGGTACTGTTTTTAAGTCTAAGAAGGGAGCTAAATCTATTAACCCTAGCGCTGTTAGTCCCTCTGAGCCATTAACCTCTCAGGATTCTGTAAACCAAGAGATTTCTACCCTAACTACTTCACATGCAGTTCCCCGCGGCACAGCTATTTCTTTGTCTAGAGGGGGCCTTTTTCCATCAGACTTTACCGCACAGTTACAATTGGCGGTGTCCGCGGCCCTGAGTGCCCTACCTATCTCTGGGAAACGTAAAAGGTTAACTACAGTTCTTCTGTTTTTAGATTAATCTAATTTCCATTTGGATCTAGCTTGTATGTCTCAGCTATCCGAGGATGAGTTAACCTCTGTGGTGTCAGGTTGATCTTTCGGAGTTGGAGACTTCTATTACTAAATCTCCTCTGGTGGAGGAACCCTCCTTTTAGATTTAAAATTGAACATCTGCGTTTTTACTGAAGGAGGTTATGTCTACGCTAGAAGTTACAGAGGCTAAGCTACCCGAGTAGCTGTATGTATTTATTTAAAGGGACACTGAACCCAGATTTTTTTCTTTCATGATTCAGATAGAGCATGCAATTTTAAGCAACTTTCTAATTTACTCCTATTTTTTTCTTTGTTCTCTTGCTATCATTATTTGAAAAAGGCATCTACACTATTTTTTGGTTTAGACCCCGGACAGCACTTGTTTATTGGTGGGTGATTTATTTATTTTTATCCACAAATCAGCATTAACAAACCAGGTTGTTCAACAAAAATGGGCACGCATCTAAACTTACATTCTTGCATTTCAAATAAAGATACCAAGAGAATGAAGAAAATTTGATAATAGAGCATGCAGTTTTAAGCAATTTTCTAATTTACTCCTATCTGAATCATGAAAGAAAAAATTTGGGTTCAGTGTCTCTTTAAATATATCTTTTATTATTAATATAACATTCATTCATCATTTCCTCTATAAATATTTGACCAGTTTATCTACCTGAAAGCCGTCCAAATTTGTCTCCAATCCTCCGCCCACATCAAAAAACCCTTCTCTCATCCTTGTGACGAACAGGCAATGGATCACTCTGATTGGTCCCCCATGGGCATCCAAAAATGTATTTTTTTTACGCCCACATGTTGCTATGCGCATGTGGCTATCCGTGAATTTCATCTCTGATCCGATGTGCGCTCACAATAGCCGCATGCGCATATCAACTTCAAAAGAAAATGCTCAGTGACGTCGGTGCATATCAAAAATATTGTGAGAACTGTACCATTGCGTATCCGCAAAAAGTTTTTCATCATTGGAGAGTGAGCACGGATAGACGCACAGAGCGGGTGGGGCCGCTCTCACGTCCAAGACCAACGAAGCAGGAAGTGGGCGGAGGAAGCGATCGAAAGGGAAGCACTACTAGAGTCTATGCAAGAATCAGAATCCATAACGTTGTAAGAGAACTTCAGAATTTACTTTCACTTTAAATATCCCTCCCACTTCCCCTATCCCCAGTCATTCTTTGCCTTGCATCACTATTGGAGGTGGCAGAGAAGTGTCAGAAGATTTGGATAGTCCTGTATGGGTATGTTCCCTTCGACAAAGGACTGGAGTTTTAAATAATCATGTCAACCTCTCAGTGAGAGTATTGATGAAAGTTAGTCTGTGGATGGGTTCGCAGAAAAACTCTGCATCTCGACTGTCGCCAACAGCTCCTGAGCAATCAGTGTTGACGAGTTTCACTGCTTGTTGCTACACACTCAAGTCCATGTCAGAAGCGCTGCTGTAAGACTGTCACACTTGAGAGGCTGTGCCTGTTCCACAGCATGGATCCTAGAGGTGTGTTTTTTTCTGTTTTTTTTTTTTTTTAAGGCTCATAGGCTAGACTGTGTGTTTTTGGCTTGGAACAAACCGCTTGTTTTTGAAGTGTTGCGCAGCTCATAATAGGTTGGCGCCCTTTTTCATAGCAGGGGAAGTCCTGTCTTGCGTACCACGTGACCGGGTGCAGTCTCTTTCATTTCCTAAGATCCTGCTGCAGACATCACTCCTGAGGAAAGTGTTTCACTTTTAGCCACATTAAGGTGCAGTGTTTTAAATAAAAGCGTTTTCTTTTTGATTGTCCATCTTTGGGTATATACAAAACTATGGAGGACTCTGATACTACATTAGAAGGTTCTCCTTCTGTACTGATTAATAATTCCTGTTTATATTGTGAGGAGGCTGTGGTTTGCCCGTCTGCTCAATTTTGTTCCATTTGCCTAAACACTGTTCTAAAGTCTAAGAAGGGAGACAAGCCTGCTAATACTCATAGCGCTATTATCCCTTCTGAGCTGTCTACTTCTCAGGAATCTGGGTACAGCAACCGGCGGCAGCTGTAGCCGCGGTTGCTGGAGCAGCTACCTACTGGTGCGACACTGTCAGAGCTCACTGAGCATGAGACTCCCCTTGAGGATATTCAGGAGAAAATTAAGGCACTGAGAATTGCTAACTCCATCTGTGACGCGAATATGAAGATTATTCGCATAAATTCAAAGGCTGCTGGCTTTGCGGTTCTAGCCCTCTGTCTCTTTTTTTAGACGCTTGGTTTTAGGATCTACAGGATCCTTGGATCCTGGAGGTTGTATTTCAGGATACAGGATAGGAATCAAGTCTCATCCTTCCAGGGGTAGATTCCAATTCTTCAGTCTTTCGAAAAGACCAGAAAAGAGGGCTGCCTTCTTAGGTTGCGTACGGGATCTCTTCTCTCTAGGAGTAATTGTCCCGGTACCTACAGCAGAAAGATGTTTGGGGTTTTATTCAAACATTTTCGTAGTTCTAAACAAGTTTCAGAGTGTTCCCTCTTTCAAGATGGAAACAATACAGTCAATCCTGCCTCTGGTTCAGGGAGGACAGTTTATGACCACAATAGACCTGAAGGATGCATACCTTCACATTCCGATTCACAGGGAACATTTTCAGTTCCTGAGATTTGCTATTCTGGATCAGCACTTCCAGTTCATAGCTCTTCCATTTGGCCTAGCTACTGCTCCAAGGATATTTACAAAGGTTCTGCGGGCTCTTCTAGCCATTGCCAGAACACAAGGTATTGCAGTAGCACTTTACCTGGACAATATCTTGGTACAGGCACCATCTTTTCGTCTATCGAAGAACATTCAGAGTCCCTTCTCCTTCTTCGATCACATGGATGGAAGATAAACTTGGCAAAGAGTTCTCTTTAAGTACAATGGTGATTTTCCTGGGAACTATAATAGATTCCAAATCCATGAGAATATTCCTCACAGATCAGAGACGTTGCAAGTTAACTTCTGCATGTCTTGCCCTCCAGGCCTCCTCGAGACCCTCAGTGGCTCAGTGTATGTAGTTAATAGGATGCATGGTGTCCTGCATGGACATTCCTTTTATCAGATTCCATCTCAGACCCTTACAACTATGCATGCTGAGACAGTCGGACGGTGACCATTCAGATCTGTCTCAACAGATTGTGCTGGACAGCCCGTCGAGAGACTCGCTCTCCTGGTGTCTCTGTCCAGATCATCTGTCCCAAGGCACGTGCTTTTTGAGACTGTCCTGGGAGATTGTGACTACAAGCGCAAGCCTTTCCGGCTGAGTAGCCGTTTGGGGTGCCAAGAAGGCACAAGGTGTCTGGACTCGGGAGGAGTCCTCCCTTCCGATCAATATTTTGGAACTACGGCAATCTTCAATGCCTTGAAGGATTGGCTCCTTCTGGGTTTGTCCCAGTTTATCAGATTCCAATCAGACAATATAAACTCGGTTGCCTATATCAACCATCAAGGGGGAACGAGAAGTTCCTTGGCGATGAGAGAAGTATCTCAGATACTAGAGTGGGCAGAGACTCACAAATGTACGCTGTAAGCGATCCACATTCCGAGTGTGGACAACTGGGAAGTGGGCTTTCTGAGCAGGCAATCCTTTCACCCAGGGGAATGGGCTCTTCACCCCGAGGTGTTTTCAGATATATGCAGCGAGTGGGGGACGCCAGAAATAGATCTCATGGCATCCCACTTCAATACCAAGCTACCCAGGTATGGGTCGAGGGATCCTCAGGCAAAATTGATAGATGACCTATCAGTACCATGGAGGTTCAGTCTCATATATCTTTTTCCTCCATTACCGCTTCTCCCTCGTGTGGTGGCTTGCATCAAGCAGGAGCTAGCATCTGTGCTTCTGATTGCTCTTTCATGGAAGGATGTAGTTTGCGGATCTGGGGGGGGATGTCCTCATCTCCTCAGTGTCCTCATCTCCTCAGTGGAGGTTCCCTTGTCGCAGAGATCTGCTGATACAGGGTCCCTTTGTTCATCAAAATCTAGATTCTCTGAGGCTGACTGCGTGGACATTAAATGCTTAGTCTAGCCAAGAAAGGGTTCTCTGAGAGTGTTATTGACACTTCAAGCTCGTAAGCCAGTTATTTGTCATATCTACCATAAAGTGTGGAGGACTTACTTGTACTGGTGTGAAGAGTGTGGCTTTTTCTGGCATAAGGTTAAGGTTGCCAGAATTCTAACTTTTCTTCAGGATGGACTAGAGAAGGGTCTATCTGCTAGTTCCCTAAAGGGACAGATATCGGCCCTATCGGTGTTACTGCACAAAATATTGGCTGAGCTCCAGGATGTGCAGTCCTTTAAGGCTCTGGCTAGGATCAGACCTGTGTTTAGATCTGGGGCTCCGCCTTGGAACCTCAATCTTGTTCTTAGTGTTTTGCAGCAGACTCCGTTTGAGCCTATGTATACAGTTTACATTAAATTGTTATCTTGGAAGGTTCTTTTTTTTGTTGGCTATTGCCTCTGCACGCAATGTTTCTGAGATTTCTGCTTTAGAATGTGATCCCCCTTATCTGGTTTTTCATGCTGATAAGGCGGTTTTACGCACAAAACTAGGGTTCCTCCCTAAGGTGGTGTCGAATCGTAACATTAATCAAGAAATTGTTGTTCCTTCCTTGTGTCCTAATCCTTCAGCGAAGGAACGTTTGCTTTACAATCTATATGTGGTTTGTGCCTTGGAGTTCTATCTTTAGGCTACTAAGGTATTCAGACAATCTTCCTCTTTGTCATCTATACGGGGAAGCGTAAGGGGCAGAAGGCTACTATGACTTCTCTATCTTTCTGTTTGAGGAGTGTCATCCACTTAGCTTATGAGACAGTGGGACAACAGCCTCCTGAGAGGATAACGTCTCATTCCACTAGAGCAGTGGCTTCCTCTTGGGCTTTTAAGAACGAAGCCTCAATGGATCAGATTTGTAAGTCGGCTACCTGGTCCTCCCACTTTTTTTTCAAAATTTTACAAGTTTGATGTGTTTACTTCGGCTAAAGCAGCTTTCGGGAGAAAAGTTTTGCTGGCTGTGGTGCCCTCAGAATAGGGTCCGCCTCTTTTTTTTTTTTTTTTTCCTGTTCCCTGCTGTTATTCATTCAGTGTCCTCTGGAGCTTGGGTATAGATTTCCCAACAGTAAGAAATTAAGTTGTGGACTCTCCCTGCTTTATGGAAGGAAAACATAAAATTTATGCTTACCAGATAAATTCCTTTCCTTCCTGGCAGGGAGAATCCACAAACCTGTCTGTAATTAGTTTTTTTGATGGGTGGCTCCCTTTTTTTATATTTCTTTTTTTTTTTTTTTTAAATAAAATTTTTATTGAGACATTAAATGGAAATAACAGGAAATAAAGTATGTCCCAGCACGAGACAGACACAAAAGTAAATAACTGATACATATCACGTTTGGAAGGTACATAAAAATTAAAACATTAGTGTGCCAGTATAGAATTAGTTATAATAGTATCCAGACAATAGGAGCTCAATATGTATATGATAGTAGGAGGCAATGACATGGAAGGTGTCTAGATCGAAAACAGAGGGATAACATTTGACAAAAGTTATAGTACCAGCTTTATGACCTTAAGTATGAAGTGCAAACAGTGAAAACAAAACATGTGTGACTGGAACATATGGAAATGAAGTCTCGATTTTATGATACAGATAACTAGTGGTCCCTACTCTCAGATAAGGGGCATTCTAGACACTGAAAATAATGAGAGGAAGGGAACTGGCTTCTATCAGGTCTCCCGTAGACCTGAGTGTATGGGGGGGAAGGGGATGCAGCGGGCAAGAGCCGCTCGTAATGGGGGGAAAAGGGAGAGGGGGAGGGGAGGGGGGGGGCGGAGTTAGGTAAGTTGTTATGAAAATACACATTACAGGACTATGTAATATGGAATGGGATTGGGTCTCAGGGCTTTTGAGTATGTCCCTGGGTGACACCTCTGGTTTATTAAGACTAGGGTATGTGTAGGAAAGAATAAATTGCCAGAGAGGATACAAACAGGGGGGGGGACATTTCTATAGATTCGAAAAGTTAGGGGCCACTATATGGACCCCTCTCCTGGGGAGGTGCCAACTATAGGCGATGCGGGTAAAAGGAGTTGGGATATGACCCGCAGGTAGTAATCGCCGGCGGGAAAGGAAGGAGAGGGGACCAATAGAGATGAGGGGTGTCCAAGAAAGCTATATCCTGAAAAAGCTAATATCTACAGCTGAATACATTGTTTGACAGTTTGGGTATGAATGTGTTATAAGCAATACACTTTACTAATCGGGATGAAGAGGTGGGATATAGATAAATAAATAACATTACCCAATATAGGGCGCTTAAATGTACTAGAGAATTAAGTAGTAGCGTATATGGAACAGGCGTGTGAGAATGTTATTTGGACATTTCAACTATAATGCTTAACTAAGAGATAGCTAGAAATTCAACCCCACAATGTGATACAACAGGTATCATAAGAAAGACTCATAATCAGAGGAGATGATATTGAACTAGGCCACCTGTAGGGATAGTAAGTAAAGAAGAGTCACCTATAATATAAGACATTATCACGCTTGAAAGTGAAATTTAACCACGTATAGTATGACAAATTAGGGCTTTACATATAAGCCTTTAATAAGGCCATCCATTAAAAAAGAACTGCAGCATGTAATAAGCATGTCTTTGGGCTGTTAAGTGTTGTCTGCTAATATATAAGTGCACCAGCATCTGTTAACAAATTATGGGGTATGGCCAAATAAAATGTCCAATAGGTCTGTAATATAAATGCATGGCTCTGATGCAAATCAGGTAATTTCATTCAGGTCTATGTGAACTCAAAGGCCCCCCTATTCTTGTCCATTAAAAAATAGATAGAGTAAATATATCTGAATAAACCCTAATATCTCTAGCAATGTATATTGTTTGATAGCATGCGTATGAGTGTGTTATAGGCTATATATTTTGCTAGTTAGGGAGAGGCTGCAATATACATATATGCATATACATATATATAAAGACACTGTTACCTTACATAGGGTACCTAGGGGATTAGAGTAATTAGGTAATAGCGCAGATGCACCAGACATATGATAGTATTAACTGGATAATGAAAAAAAATGGCTAAATTAGAGATAACCAGGGTATCCGGAAACCTAATCATCTATTTTTTATACTATGATGCAACAGGTATCATGTTATCTCAAGCAAAGTGAAAGGACTATCTCAATGTCAGTTCAGGTGAGCACTAAACAAGAAAAACAGACAAAACAGCAACAACAACATAAAAAAAAAAAAAAAAAAACAGTGCTATTAGCATAAACCTATAGAACAATTAACTCTCTAAGACAGCTCTACATTCACATCTATAGAGGAAAACATGCAGGTTTACAAAAAGCTGTGACTAGCTCATAAGAGACATACTAAAAATTGGAGTATATTGCTATTAATGACACTCCTGTAAATTTGTTGAGGCTACATAACCTCTTCAGACATAGGGCAAATATTATAAACATAACAAGCAAAACCTGTAAGTACTTGTGAATCGTAGAGGACATAGTGTAGATCTCTAGTGTTCAGAGTGGTGACTCGTCATCCAGAGGGGAGTCCATTATAAAATGGCAATCTAGATTATTCCTCTGGCAGAATAAGATAAGTGGAATACATTAATACAAAGAGCCCTCCACTAACTAGTCTTATTCTGACGGTCAGGAGGGATTTACCCAACGCCTAACTTGACCAGGCATTGATGGAACCTCCACAGTAGTATCGAGACCAGCTGGATCCCAATTGACGGTAATACTGACAATGCCATGTCTCCCACATGTGCAGGGGATCTGAGGCAGGCTGCGGTACAACGGGATCCAACGGATTCGAAGATGTTGTGAGCCCCCAACCCCCTGAAGCATGCAAAGGCTGAGGGCCTGTCTGGGCACAATTCAAAGTCAGAAAAAGTCTGGTACGTGTGGCTATCGGCTAGAGGTCCTGAAGTGTTGCGGCTGGTTGTTAGTATAGCTGTCAGCTTGCCGGCAGGCCGCGCTGTAGTTGGTGGGTATTCTATCTCGGGGCAGGTTGCGAGCGATCGCTTGTCTTCTGTAGAGCCCTCTGTCAGATGTACCTCCGTAATGAGCTGCGGTGCCCTGTCTCTGTCCACTAGCACACCCCTATCCAGCTTCCTCAGTACTGGGCCGGTCTCGGCAGAAGGACTCCTCTTAGCGGGCGTACGTATAGCCTGGGCAGTGTAAGCTATGTCGGTCTGAGGCGTTAGCAGGGCTGGTGTTGGCACTCCGCTCTTAGGCTGTGCAGGTTCGTCATAGTCTGTAGTATCGATGGGAACCGCCATTTTAAGTGCAGGCGTGCTCTTTTCTCTGAACTGCTCCTTAAGCGTGAGCTGCAGATTAAAGAAATTGTGGTCGAGTTTCTGCATCAGCATCTCGAACGATGACTGTATTAGATCCACACAGTCTGCCATAACCAGAGGAGCAGTATAAAGCCCAAAGTAGAGTTGTAGATAAGCAATTATCCAGCGATCTCTGCTGCCACGTGAGAAGTCAGATAGTTGTTGCTCTGCTAAAACCTTAAAAGACGTTTAAGACCGTATTTCCATACAGATTGTAGAATAGTACTTTCCTCCCCATATAAAAGAAGCTCAAGAGTTAAGTTAATGGATGTAGAATCATGTTATATTACTTTGTTATGCTGTTTTGGCAGCAGAGCTGCAGACAAACACGTCTGCTCCCTCTGCTAGTTGGCTCCGCCCCCCCTTTTTTTATATTTCTTCTGGCATCTTATACCCTGATGTTTCTCCTACTTTTCCTTGTTCCCTCAGCAGATTGACTGGGGGATAGGGGAAGTGGGAGGGATATTTGAGCCTTTGTCTGAGGTGTCTTTGCCTCCTCCTGGTGTTGTATTTCCCAACAGTAGGGAATGAAGTCATGGACTCTCCCTGCCAGGAAGGAAAGGAATTTATCTGATAAGCATAAATTATGTCTTTCTCCCTCAGCTACTTTTTTAAAAAAAAATCCTAGTCCCTAACTCTCAATTAAAGCTGTGGGGCTCCATCCCTAAGGTGGATGGTGCCATTTTGACGCTAGCTAAGCGTACTACTATCCCTCTTGAGGATAGCTCTTCCTAGAGAATTTATGGTTAAGAAGTTGGAAACTTTCCTAAGGAGAATGTTCCAACACGCGGGATTTTTATTTCAACCGGTAGCAGCAGTGGCCGGGCTGCCACCTACTGGCGTGACTCCCTGTCAGAACTTATCGAGGTGGAATCTCCCCTCAAGGATATTAAGGAGAGGATTAAAGCTTTAAAGTGATGGTAAACTTTAAATAATCAAATGCCATAAATGTAATCTTTGCCATTTAAAAAGTATATGTGTACTTTTTTTGTTGTTGTTAAATTAGTGCATATAGTAATGCTTCAATTACAATGTTATGCCGGCCCACATGGATGATCTTTTTTTATTTTATTTTTTTATGACAATTCAACATGTTGGTTGACAATCCTGAAGTCAATACATCACAGCCCAGCCAAAAGAGGAAATGAAGGGGGTGAAGGAACAGACAATACCAATTAGGATTATAAACCTTTTATTATAAAATATTTATTTCTTTCATGTAATTGGAGAGAGTCCATGAGTTAGTGATGTATGGGATATACATTCCTACCAGGAGGGGAAAAGTTTCCCAAACCTCAAAATGCCTATAAATACACCCCTCACCACACCCACAATTCAGTTTTACAAACTTTGCCTCCCATGGAGGTGGTGAAGTAAGTTTGTGCTAGATTTCTACGTTGATATGCGCTTCGCAGCAGACTGAAGCCCGGTTTTCCTCTCAGAGTGCAGTGAATGTCAGAGGGATGTGAAGAGAGTATTGCCTATTTGAATACCATGGGTCTTCCTCTAGGGGATCTATTTCATAGGTTCTCTGTTATCGGTCGTAGAGATTTCTTCTCCTACCTCCCTTTTCAGATCGACAATATACTCTTATATATACCATTACCTCTACTGATTCTCGTTTCAGTACTGGTTTGGCTATCTACTATATGTAGATGAGTGTCTTAGGGTAAGTAAGTCTTATTTCTATTCATGACACTCAAAGCTATGGTTGGGCACTTTATATGTAAAGTTCTAAATATATGTGTTAAACTTATATTTGCCATGATTCAGGATAATCAGTATTCCTTCTTTCAGACTGTCAGTTTCATTTTTTGGGAAAATGCATATGAATTTATATTTTTCTTACCTTAAAAATTTTCAATTGACTTTTTTTCTAAATTGCGGGCTGTTAGGCTCGCGGGTGCAGAAAATGCTTCAATTTATTACGTCATTTTTGGCGCAAGACTTTTTTGGCGCAAAAATTTAGTCATTTCCGGCGTCATAGTTGACGCCGGAAGTTTTCATGTGGTTGCGTCATTTTTGACGTATGTGTGTTATGGATGTTCTTGACGCCAAAAAATGTGGGCGTTATACTTGGCGCCAGAAATGTGGGCGTCATACTTGGCGCCAGTTTTTTTCACATTATTTCAGTCTCACTTTTTAGTTGCTTCTGGTTTGTAGAGGCTTGTTTTGTTTTGCATTTATTCCCATTCCTGAAACTGCCATTTAAGGAATTTGATAATTTTGCTTTATATGTTGTTTTTTCTATTACATATTGCAAGATGTCACTACCTGACCCTGGATCAGAATCTACTTCTGGAAAGATGCTGCCTGATGTTGGTTCTACCAAAGCTAAGTGCACTAGTTGTAAACTTTTGGTAACTGTTCCTCCGGCTGTAGTTTGTGTTAGTTGTCATGATAAACTATCTAACGCAGATAATATTTCCATTAGTAATAATCCATTAACTGTAGAAGTTTTTCTAGTTCCTGATGCTATTTCAGAAGTAATTTCTAGGGAATGGAATAGTCTGGGTACTTCATTTACTCCTTCTCCAAGGTTTAAGAAATTGTACCCTTTGACATCTGATAGATTAGAGTTTTGGGAAAAAATCCCCAAAGTCGATGGGGCTATCTCTACTCTTGCTAAACGTACTACTATTCCTACGGCAGATAGCACTTCTTTTAAGGATCCTTTAGGATAGCTTGAATCCTTTCTAAGGAAGGCTTATTTATGTTCAGGTAATCTTCTTAGACCTGCTATTTCTTTGGCTGATGTTGCTGCAGTTTCCACCTTCTGGTTGGAGACTTTAGCGCAACAAGTGTCAGACCATAATGCTTATAGCATTGTTAAACTTCTTCAACATGCTAATAACTTTGTTTGTGATTCCATTTTTGATATCATTAGAATTGATGTCAGGTATATGTCTTTAGCTATTTTAGCTAGAAGAGCTTTATGGCTTAAGTCTTGGAATGCAGATATGACTTCTAAGTCAACGTTGCTTTCTCTTTCTTTCCAAGGTAATAAATTATTTGGTTCTCAGTTGGATTCAATAATTTCAACTGTTACTGGGGGGAAGGGAGCCTTTTTGCCTCAGGACAAAAAAAATCTAAAGGTAAATATAGGGCTGCTAATCGTTTTCGTTCCTTTCGTCAGAATAAGGAACAGAAGCCTGACCCTTCCCCTAAAGGAACAGTTTCCGTTTGGAAACCTTCTCCAGTCTGGAATAAATCCAAGACTTTTAGGAAGTCAAAACCAGCTCCCAAATCCGCATGAAGGTGCGGCCCTCATTCCAGCACAGCTGGTCGGGGGCAGGTTACGATTTTTCAAAGATGTTTGGATCAATTCGATTCAAAGTCTTTGGATTCAGAACATTGTTTCACAAGGGTACAGAATAGGTTTCAAGGTAAGACTGCCTGTGAGAAGATTTTTTCTCTCACGCATTCCAGTAAACCCAGTAAAGGCTCAGGCGTTTCTGAAATGTGTTTCAGACCTAGAGTCGGCTGGGGTAATTGTGCCAGTTCCAGTTCTGGAACGGGGTCTGGGGTTTTACTCAAATCTGTTCATTGTACCAAAGAAGGAGAATTCCTTCAGACCAGTTCTGGATCTAAAAATATTGAATCGTTATGTAAGGATACCAACATTCAAAATGGTGACTATAAGGACTATTCTGCCTTTTGTTCAGCAAGGGCATTATATGTCTACAATAGACTTACAGGATGCATATCTTCATATTCCAATCCATCCAGATAACTTTCAGTTTCTGAGATTCTCTTTTCTAGACAAGCATTACCAGTCTGTTGCTCTTCTGTTTGGCCTAGCAACAGCTCCAAGGATCTTTTCAAAGGTTCTCGGTGCCCTTCTCTCTGTAATCAAAGAACAGGGTATTGCAGTATTTCCTTATTTGGACGATATCTTGGTACTTGCTCAGTCTTTACATTCTGCAGAATCTTATAAGAATCAACTTGTGTTATTTCTTCAAAGACATGGTTGGAGGATCAATTTACCAAAGAGTTCCTTGATTCCTCAGACAAGGGTAACCTTTTTGGGTTTCCAAATAGATTCAGTGTCTATGACTTTGTCTCTAACAGAAAAGAGACGTCTGAAATTGGTTTCAGCTTGTCGAAACCTTCAGTCTCAATCATTCCCTTCGGTAGCTTTGTGCATGGAAATTCTAGGTCTCATAACTGCTGCATCGGACGCGATCCCTTTTGCTCGTTTTCACATGAGACCTCTCCAGCTTTGTATGCTGAACCAATGGTGCAGGGATTATACAAAGATATCACAATTAATATCCTTAAATCCCAATGTTCGATCTTCTCTGACTTGGTGGTTGGATCACCATCATTTAATTCAAGGGGCCTCTTTTGTTCGTCCAACCTGGACTGTGATCTCAACAGATGCAAGTCTTTCAGGTTGGGGAGCTGTATGGGGATCTCTGACAGCGCAGGGGGTTTGGGAATCTCAGGAGGCGAGATTACCAATCAACATTTTGGAACTCCGTGCGATTTTCAGAGCTCTTCAGTTCTGGCCTCTTCTGAAGAGAGAATCATTTATTTGTTTTCAGACAATGTCAATCATCAAGGTGGGACTCACAGTCCTCAGGCTATGAAAGAAGTATCTCAGATACTTGTATGGGCGGAATCCAGCTCCTGTCTAATTTCTGCGGTTCACATCCCAGGTATAGACAATTGGGAAGCAGATTATCTCAGTCGCCAGATGTTACATCCGGGCGAATGGTCTCTTCACCCAGAGGTATTTCTTCAGATTGTTCAAATCTGGGGACTTCCAGAAATAGATCTGATGGCTTCTCATCTAAACAAGAAACTTCCCAGGTATCTGTCCAGATTCAGGGATCCTCAGGCGGAAGCGGTGGACGCGTTGTCACTTCCTTGGAATTATCAACCTGCTTATATATTTCCGCCTCTAGTTCTTCTTCCAAAAGTGATTTCCAAAATCCTAATGGAGCGTTCGTTTGTACTGCTGGTGGCTCCAGCATGGCCACACAGGTTTTGGTATGCGGATCTCGTTCGGATGGCCAGTTGCCAACCTTGGGCACATTTCCGTTAAGGCCAGACCTTCTATCTCAAGGCCCATTTTTCCATTAGGATCTCAAATCATTAAATTTGAAGGTATGGAGATTGAACGCTTAATACTTAGTCATAGAGGTTTCTCTGATTCAGTGATTAATACTATGTTACAGGCTCGTAAATCTGTGTCTAGAAAGATTTATTACCGAGTTTGGAAGACTTACATTTCTTGGTGTTCTTCTCATAAATTCTCTTGGCATTCTTTTAGAATTCCTAGAATTTTACAGTTTCTTCAGGATGGTTTGGAAAAAGGTTTGTCTGCAAGTTCCTTGAAAGGACAAATCTCTGCTCTTTCTGTTCTTTTTCACAGTAAGCTTGCTAATCATCCTGATATTCATTGTTTTGTACAGGCTTTGGTTCGTATTAAGCCTGTCATTAAGTCAATTTCTCCTCTTTGGAGTCTTAATTTGGTTCTGAGGGCTTTACAGACTCCTCCGTTTGAACCTATGCATTCTCTGGTTATTAAATTACTTTCTTGGAAAGTTTTGTTCCTTTTGGCCATCTCTTCTGCTAGAAGAGTTTCTGAGTTATCTGCTCTTTCTTGTGAATCTCCTTTTCTGATTTTTCATCAGGATAAGGCGGTGTTGCGGACTTCATTTAATTTTTTACCTAAAGTTGTGAATTCTAACAACATTAGTAGAGAAATTGTTGTCCCTTCTTTGTGTCCTAATCCTAAGAATTCTCTGGAGAGATCTTTCCATTCTTTGGATGTAGTAAGAGCTTTGAAATATTATGTTGAAGCTACTAAAGATTTCAGGAAGACTTCTAGTCTATTTGTTGTCTTTTCTGGTTCTAGGAAAGGTCAGAAGGCTTCTGCCATTTCTTTGGCATCTTGGTTAAAGTCTTTGATTCATCATGCTTATGTTGAGTCGGGTAAATCCCGCCTCAAAGGATTACGGCTCATTCTACTAGGTCAGTTTCTACTTCCTGGGCTTTTAAGAATGAAGCTTATGTTCATCAGATTTGCAAAGCAGCAACTTGGTCTTCTTTGCATACTTTTACTAAATTCTACCATTTTTATGTTTTTTCTTCTTCTGAAGCAGTTTTTGGTAGAAAAGTACTTCAGGCAGCTGTTTCAGTTTGATTCTTCTGCTTATAATTTCAGTTTTTTTCATTATGTGATTAAAACTTTTTGATTTGGGTTGTGGATTATTTTTTCAGCGGAATTGGCTGTCTTTATTTTATCCCTCCCTCTCTAGTGACTCTTGTGTGGAAGTTCCACATCTTGGGTATCTGCTATCCCATACGTCACTAGCTCATGGACTCTTGCCAATTACATGAAAGAAAACATAATTTATGTAAGAACTTACCTGATAAATTAATTTCTTTCATATTGGCAAGAGTCCATGAGGCCCACCCTTTTTGTGGTGGTTATGATTTTTTTTATAAAGCACAATTATTCCAATTCCTTGTTTGATGCTTTCGCTCCTTTATCACCCCACTTCTTGGCTATTCGTTAAACTGAATTGTGGGTGTGGTGTATTTATAGGCATTTTGAGGTTTGGGAAACTTTGCCCCTCCTGGTAGGAATGTATATATCATACGTCACTAGCTCATGGACTCTTGCCAATATGAAAGAAAACAGAATTTATACTTACCTGATAAATTACTTTCTCTTGCCGTGTATCCAGTCCACGGATTCATCCTTTACTTGTGGGATATTCTTATTCCCTACAGGAAGTGGCAAAGAGAGCACACAGCAGAGCTGTCCATATAGCTCCCCCTCTAGCTCCACCCCCCAGTCATTCGACCAAAGGTTAGGAAGAAAAAGGAGAAACCATAGGGTGCAGTGGTGACTGCAGTTTAAACTAAAAAATTTTTACCTGACTTAAATGCCAGGGCGGGCCGTGGACTGGATACGCCGCAAGAGAAAGTAATTTATCAGGTAAGCATAAATTCTGTTTTCTCTTGCAAGGTGTATCCAGTCTACGGATTCATCCGTTACTTGTGGGATACCAATACCAAAGCTTTAGGACACGGATGAAGGGAGGGAACAAGACAGGTACCTTAAATGGAAGGCACCACTGCTTGCAAAACCTTTCTCCCAAAAATAGCCTCCGAAGAAGCAAACATATCGAATTTGTAAAATTTAGCAAAAGTATGCAGTGAAGACCAAGTCGCTGCCTTACAAATCTGTTCAACAGAAGCCTCATTCTTGAAAGCCCATGTGGAAGCCACTGCTCTGGTAGAATGAGCAGTAATTCTTTCAGGAGGCTGCTGGCCAGCAGTCTCATAGGCCAAACGGATGATGCTTTTCAGCCAAAAGGAAAGGGAGGTAGCAGTCGCTTTTTGACCTCTCCTCTTACCAGAATAGATAACAAACAAGGAAGATGTTTGTCTGAAATCCTTAGTTGCTTGCAAATAGAACTTTAGAGCACGAACTACATCAAGATTGTGCAACAGACGTTCCTTCTTCGAAGAAGGATTGGGGCACAGAGAAGGAACAACAATTTCCTGGTTAATATTCTTGTTAGAAACCACTTTAGGAAGAAAACCAGGTTTAGTACGCAAAACTACCTTATCTGCATGGAACACCAGGTAAGGTGAATCACACTGTAAGGCAGATAATTCTGAGACTCTTCGAGCAGAAGAGATAGCTACCAAAACCAAAACTTTCCAAGATAACAACTTAATATCTATGGAATGTAAAGGTTCAAACGGAACCCCTTGAAGAACTGAAAGAACTAGATTTAGACTCCATGGCGGAGCCACAGGTTTATAGACAGGCTTGATTCTGACTAAAGCCTGTGCAAAACGCTTGAACGTCTGGTACCTCTGCCAGACGCTTGTGTAAAAGGATAGACAGAGCAGATATCTGTCCCTTTAAAGAACTCGCCGACAATCCTTTCTCCAATCCGTCTTGGAGAAAGGACGATATCCTGGGAATCCTAAACTTACTCCATGAGTAACCCTTGGATTCACACCAACAAAGATATTTCTTTCTAGCCTGAATCAGAGTATCTATAACTGACTCAGAGAAACCACGCTTTGATAGAATTAAGCGTTCAATCTCCAAGCAGTCAGACGTAGAGAAACTAGA
The DNA here is from genome assembly GCF_027579735.1 of Bombina bombina. Lineage (NCBI taxonomy): Eukaryota > Metazoa > Chordata > Amphibia > Anura > Bombinatoridae > Bombina > Bombina bombina. The sequence continues at coordinate 1,218,887,623 of NC_069501.1, forward strand.
TTTGGATCCTTGAATGGACCCTGTATCAGAAGATCCTTCCGCATTGGCAATGTCCATGGTGGGACAGATGACATGTCCACTAGGTCTGCATACCAAGTCCTGCGTGGCCACGCAGGCGCTATCAAAATCACTGAAGCCTTCTCCTGCTTGATTCTGGCGACCAGACGAGGGAGAAGAGGAAACGGTGGGAAAACATAAGCCAGATTGAAGGACCAAGGCGCCTTGGGGTCCCTATCTATCAATGCCGCCTTGGGGTCCCGGGATCTGGATCCGTAGAGAGGAGGCTTGGTGTTCTGACGGGACGCCATCAGATCCAACTCTGGAATGCCCCATAGCTGAGTCAGCTGGGCAAATACCTCCGGGTGGAGTTCCCACTCCCCCGGGTGAAAAGTCTGACGACTCAGAAAATCCGCCTCCCAGTTGTATACTCCTGGGATGTGAATTGCTGAGAGATGGCAGGAGTGGTCCTCCGCCCACCTGATTATTTTGGTTACTTCCTTCATCGCTAGGGAACTCTTTGTTCCCCCCTGATGATTGATGTAAGCCACAGTCGTGATGTTGGACAACTGAAATCTGATGAATTTGGCCGCAGCTAGTTGAGGCCATGCCTGAAGCGCGTTGAATATCGCCCTCAGTTCCAGAATGTTTATTGGGAGAAGAGATTCTTCCTGAGACCATAAGCCTTGAGCTTTCAGGGAGTCCCAGACTGCACCCCAGCCTAACAGACTGGCGTTGGTCGTTACAATGATCCACTCTGGTCTGCGGAAACATATTCCCTGAGACAGGTGATCCTGAGACAACCATCAGAGAAGAGAAACTCTGGTTTCCTGGTCCAACTGTATTTGAGGAGACAAATCTGCATAATCCCCATTCCACTGATTGAGCATGCATAGTTGCAGTGGTCTGAGATGAATCCGAGCGAAAGGGACTCTGTCCATTGCCGCTACCATTAATCCGATTGTCTCCATGCACTGAGCTACAGATGGCCGAGGAATGGAATGAAGAACTCGGCAAGTAGTTAAGTTTCAACTTTCTGACCTCCGTCAGAAATATTTTCATTTCTACCAAATCTATTAGTGTTCCTAGGAAGGGAACCCTTGTGAGTGGGGACAGAGAACTCTTTTTGATGTTCACCTTCCACCCGTGAGACCTCAGAAAGGCCAATACAATCTCTGTGTGAGCCTTGGCTCTGTGAAAGGACGGCGCCTGAATTAAGATGTCGTCCAAATAAGGCGCCACTGCTATGCCCCGCGGTCTTAGAACCGCCAGAAGGGACCCTAGCACCTTAGTGAAAATTCTGGGAGCAGTGGCTAAACTGAATGGAAGAGCCACGAACTGGTAATGCTTGTCTAGAAAAGCGAACCTGAGGAACTGATGATGATCTTTGTGGATAGGGATATGCAGGTATGCATCCTTTAGATCCACGGTAGTCATATATTGACCTTCCTGGATCATAGGTAAGATTGTCCGAATGGTCTCCATCTTGAATGATAGGACTCTGAGGAATCTGTTTAGAATTTTTAGATCCAGGATTGGTCTGAAAGTTCCTTCTTTTTTGGGAACCACAAACAGGTTTGAGTAAAAACCCAGTCCTTGTTCTGCAATTGGAACTGGGTATATCACTCCCATCGTATGTAGATCTTCTACACAGCGTAAGAATGCCTCTTTCTTTGTCTGGTCTGTAGACAGACGAGAAATGTTGGAACCTTCCCCTTGGAGGGGAGTCCTTGAATTCTAGAAGATATCCCTGGGTAACAATCTCTAATGCCCAGGGATCGTGAACATCTCTTGCCCAGGCCTGAGCGAAGAGAGAAAGTCTGCCCCCTACTAGATCCGGTCCCGGATTGGGGGCTACCCCTTCATTCTGTCTTGGTAGCAGCTGCAGGCTTTTTGGCCTGTTTACCCTTGTTCCAGCCCTGGTAAGGCTTCCAGGTTGCCTTGGGCTGTGAAGCGTTACCCTCTTGCTTTGCAGCTGTAGAGGCTGAAGCGGGACCGCTCCTGAAATTACGAAAGGAATGAAAATTAGCTTTGTTTTTAGCCTTAAAGGGCTTGTCCTGAGGGAGAGCATGGCCCTTTCCCCCGGTGATTTCTGAAATAATCTTTTTCAATTTTGGCCCGAAAAGGGTCTTTCCTTTGAAAGGAATATTTAATAACTTAGATTTTGACGACACATCGGCCGACTATGACTTGAGCCAAATCGTTCTGCGCGCCATAATGGCAAAACCTGAATTTTTTGCCGCTAACTTAGCTAATTGCAAAGCGGCATCTGTGATAAAAGAATTAGCCAGCTTTAGAGCCTTAATTCTATCCATAATTTCGTCATATGAGGTCTCCGTCTGGAGCGACTCCTCCAGCGCCTCAAACCAGAAAGCCGCTGCAGTAGTTACAGGAATAATGCAGGCAATAGGTTGGAGAAGAAAACCTTGTTGAACAAAAATTTTCTTAAGTAAACCTTCTAACTTTTTATCCATAGGATCTTTAAAAGCACAACTGTCTTCAATTGGTATGGTTGTGCGTTTAGCAAGTGAAGAAACAGCCCCCTCTACCTTAGGGACCGTCTGCCATGAGTCCCGCCTGGGGTCAGTTATGGGGAACATTTTCTTAAAAATGGGTGGGGGAACAAAAGGGACACCTGGTCTATCCCACTCCCTAGTAACAATATCCGCAACCCTCTTAGGGATCGGAAACGCATCAGTGTATACAGGGACCTCTAGGTACTTGTCTATTTTACACAACTTCTCTGGGACCACCATAGGGTCACAATCATCCAGAGTAGCTAATACCTCCCTGAGCAATACGCGGAGGTGTTCCAATTTAAATTTAAACGCTAATGAATCTGACTCTGCCTGATGAGAAACCTTTCCTGAATCGGAAATTTCTCCCTCAGACATCAAATCCCTCACCCCCACTTCAGAGCGTTGTGAGGGCACATCAGATAAGGCTACCAAAGCTTCAGACTGCTCATAATCTGTTCTTAAAACAGAGCTATCACGCTTTGCAGGAAAAACTGGCAGTTTGGATAGAAAGGCCGCAAGGGAATTATCCATGACTGTCGCTAGTTGTTGCAATGTAATAGGGGCAGACGCACTAGAGGTACTAGGCATAGCTTGCGCGGGCGTAACTGGTTGCAACACATGGGGAGAGGTAGACGGACTATCCTCATTACCTTCAGTCTGAGAATCAGATGTTTTGTAACTACATTTCCCATGATGCTCAGATAGCCTAAAGAGTGTCTCAGCATCGTGGGAAATGTAGTTCCAAAACATCTGGGAGCCGAAGGTTGCTGACCCCTGATCTAGGGCCACACTTTTAAGTGCAACAATATGATCTTTAAAGTGTATAGACATATTTGTTCAATTGGGACACATTCTGAGAGGGGGTTCCACCATGGCTTCTAAACACATTGAACAAGGATTTTCCTTAGTGTCAGACATGTTTAACAGACTAGTAGCATACACAAGCAGGCTTGGAAAACACTTTAATCAAATAAAAAACACAATTTGAAAAAATGTTACTGTGCTTTTAAGAAATAAAAAGAGCACACAATTTTACAAAACAGTGAAAAATGCAGCAATCCTTTTGACATTTTCACAGTATGTACCTAAGGCTTTAATATGATTGCACCACAAGTTGCAGAACGATTAACCCCTTAATGCCCAAACCGGAGCAGCCTAAAGCCAACAATCGGTTAAATAACTACAGCACCTTGCCACAGCTTACCCTGCCCTTAGGGATCAGTTTTGGGGGAATAAAGCTTCTTTTAGGCCCTCAATCAGCAGCTGGACCCTCCATGGGAAGCAGCATGAACTGTCTTTCAATTCTTACACCACATTCACTTTACCCTCCCGTAGAGAGACCCTAGTGCTTAGAGCCGGCAAAGAGAATGACTGGGGGGTGGTGTTAGAGGGGGAGCTATATGGACAGCTTTGCTGTGTGCTCTCGTTGCCACTTCCTGTAGGGAATGAGAATATCCCACAAGTAAAGGATGAATCCGTGGACTGGATACACCTTGCAAGAGAAATGAATTTATCAGGTAAGTTCTTACATAAATTATGTTTTCTTTCATGTAATTAGCAAGAGTATATATAAAAAAAATTATGTGGTATTACTTGCAAACTAATGTGTTTTATTATAACCACCTTCTAGTCTGAAATTTACCATCACTTTAACATTCCTGCTTTTTCAAATAAAGATAGCAAGAGAACGAAGAAAAAATGATAATAGAAGTAAATTGGAAAGATGCTTACAATTGCATGCTCTGAATTATGAAAGAAAAATGTTGGGTTTACTATCCCTTGTAAGAGTAGCTAATTATTTAATCTGTGATGTGAATATGCAGATTATTCACCTGAATGCTAAGGGTTCAGGTTTTAAGGTCCTAGCCCGCAGGGCTCTCTGGTTTAAGTCTTGGCCTGCAGATATGACTTCTAAATCCAGACTCCTTTCTCTTCCTTTCAAGGGGAAGATTTTATTTGGACCAGGTCTGGACTCCATCATCTCTACAGTTACTGGAGGGAAAGGTGCCTTCCTACCTCAGGATAAGAACAGACCTAAGGGACGGCAGTCCTCTAATTTTCTCTCCTTTCGTTCGGACAAATACCAACAATCTCAATCTTCATCCAAACCCGAGCAGCCCAAGAGCACTTGGAAGCCTGCTCAGTCCTGGAACAAGTCCAAGCAGACAAAGAAGCCCACCGATAACAAATCGTCATGAAGGGGCAGCCCCCGATCCTGAATCGGATCGAGTAGGGGCAGATTGTCTCTCTCTTTTCTCAGACGCTTGGTTTTAGGATGTTCGGGATCCTTGGGTTATGGAGGTCATATCTCGGGGATACCGGATAGGATTCAAATCATCCGCCCAGGGGCAGATTCCTACTGTCTACAAGACCAGAGAAGAGGACAGCCTTTTTAGATTGTGTAAGGGATCTATCCTCCTTAGGAGTAATAGTCCCGGTACCTGCATCAGAAAGAGGTCTGGGGTTCTATTCAAACCTCTTTGTGGTTCCCAAAAAGGAGGGAACTTTTCATCCAATTCTGGACTTGAAGTGCCTAAACAAATTTCTAAGTGTCCCCTCCTTCAAGATGGAGACTATAAGATCAATCATTCCCCTGGTTCAGGAAGGACAGTTTATGACTACCATAGATCCGATGCATAGGGAACATTTCCAGTTCCGAAGATTTGCCTTTCTGGATCGACACTTATAGTTCATAGCACTTCCGTTTGGCTTAGCTACTTCTCCAAGCATATTTACGAAGGTTCTGGGGGCGGTAATTGGATTCATGGTGTCTTGTATGGACATCATTCAATTTGTCAGATTCCATCTCAGACCTTTACAGCTATGCATGTTGAGACAATGGAACGGCGACCATTCCGATCTGTCACAACAGATAGTTCTGGACAGCTCGAGAGACTTGCTCTCTTGATGGCTCTGTGAAGATCACCTGTCCCAAGGCACACGCTTCTTGAGACCGTCCTGGGAGATTGTGACTATGGCCGCCATTCTATCCAGCTGTGGAGCCGTTTGGGGTGCCAGGAAGGCACAGGGGCTGTGGACTCAGGAAGAGTCAACTCTTTCAATCAATATCTTTAAACTCTGGGCAATCTTCAATGCTCTGAAGGCTTGGCCCCTCCTGGGTTCATCCCAGTTTATCAGATTCCAATCAGACAATATAACTTCGGTAGCCTACATCAACCATCAGGGAGGAATCCTAGAATGTGCGGAGGCCCACAACTGTACGATGTCAGCGATCCACATTCCAGGTGTGGACAACTGGGAAGCAGACATCCTCAGCAGGCAATCCTTTCACCTGACGGAATGGTCCCTCCACCTGAGGTCTTTGCAGAAATATTCAGCAGATGGGGGATGCTGGAGATGGACCTCATGGCCTCCCGTCTCAATGCCAAACTACCCAAGTATGGGTCGAGATTGAGGGATCCTCAAGCTGTTTTAATAGATGCCCTATCATTCTTATGGAGGTTCAGACTTGTATATCTCTTTCCTCCATTACCTCTTCTCCCTCGTGTGGTGGTCCGCATCAAACAGGAGCAAGCATCTGTGATTCTAATTGCTCCATCCTGGCCATGAAGGACTTGGTTCGCTGATCTGGTGGGGATGTCCTCATCTCCTCCTTGAAGGTTACCTTGTCGCAGGGACCTGCTGATATAGAGTCCCTTCCTTTATTAAAATATAGATTTTCTGTGGCTGACTGCGTGGAGATTGAACGCTTAGTCTTAGCCAGGAGAGGTTTCTCCGAGGGTGTCATTGACACTTTGATTCAAGCCTGTAAGCCAGTTACTCGACGCATCTATCATAAGGTGTGGCGGACTTACCTGCACTGGTGTGAGGAGCGTCATTTTTCTTGGCATAAGGTTAAAGTTGCCAGATTTTTATCTTTTCTCCAGAATGGACTGGAGAAGGGTCTATCTGCTAGTTCCCTGAATGGACAGATATTGGCCCTGTCGGTGTTGCTGCACAAGAGATTAGCTGAGCTTCCGGATGTGCAGTCGTTCGTTAAGGCCCTGACTAGGATCAAACCTGTCTTTAGAAAGATGGAGTCTCAATCTTGTTCTTCGTGTGTTGCAACAGGCTCTATTTTTGAGCTCATGCATAAAGTTGACATTAAACTGTTATCGTGGAAGGTTTTGTTTCTATTGGCTATGGATTTCTGCCTTGCAATGTGACCCCTTCTTACCTTGTTTTTCATGCAGATAATGCGGTTTTACGTACTAACTTAAGTTTCCTTCCTAAGGTGGTGTCAGATAGCAACATTAATCAAGAGATTGTTGTTCCTTCCTTGTGTCCCAATCCTCTTTCGGCAAAGGAACGTTTGCTTCACAATCTAGATGTGGTACGTGCCTTGAAGTTCTACCTTCAGGCTACTAAGGAGTTCAGACAATCTTCATCTTTGTCATCTATGCGGGTAAGCGTAGGGGTCAGAAGGCCAATAAGTCTTCCCTGTCTTTCTGGTTGAGAAGTGTCATCCACCTAGCTTATGAGACAGCGGGACAACAGCCTCCTGAGAGGATTACGGCTCATTCCACTAGAACAGTAGCTTCTTCCTGGGCTTTTAAGAACAAAGCCTCAATGGATCAGATTTGTAAGGCAGCTACCTGGTCCTCACATACGTTTTCTAAATTTTACAAGTTTGATGTGTTTGCTTTGGCTGAAGCAGCTTTTGGGAGAGAGGTTTTGCAGGCTGTGGTGCCCTCAAATTGGGGTCCGCCTCCTTTTTGTTCCCTCCTGTTATTCCTTCAGTGTCTTATGGAGCTTTGGTATTGTTTTCCCAACAGTAAGACGTGGACTCTCCCTGCCTTATGGGGGAAAAAAACTAAATGTATGCTTACCAGATAAATTCCTTTCTTTCCTGGCAGGGAGAGTCCACGACCCTGCCCGTAAGTTATTTTTTCTTTGGGCAGCTCCCTTTTTTTCTTCTGGCACCTTTTATACCCTGATGTTTTTCTACTACTACTACTTTTCCTTGGCCGAATGATTGAGGGGGGATAGGGGAAGTGGGAAGGATATTTAAGCCTTTGGCTGGGGAGTCATTGCCTCCTCCTGCTGGCCAGGTGTTGTATTTCCCAACAGTAAGGAATGAAATTGTGGACTCTCCCTGCCAGGAAAGAAAGGAATTTATCTGGTAAGCATCATTTTTTTTTTTTAAATTTTTATTATTTTCCTTTCCACCTCCATGATCCCTCCCAAAAAGCTCTCTAACCCCTCCCCTTTCTAACTAATTTCTGCCATCTTATGTACTGGCAGCTGCCTGCTAGTACCCAGCTATCTATTATTATTTTTTTATGATTCAGATAGAGCATGCAATTTTAAACAACTTTCTAATTTCCTCCCATTATCAATTTTTCTTTGTTCTCTTGGTATTTTTTTTTTTTTTTTTTGAAAAAGCAAGAATGTAAGCTTAGGAACCAGCCCATTTTTGGTTAAGCATCTGGGTAGCACTTGCCGATTGGTGGCTACATTTAGACCCCAATCAGCAAGCGCTACCCAGGTGCTGAATAAAAAATGGTCCGGCTCCTAAGCTTACATTCTTCCTTTTTCAAATAAAGAGAATGAAGAAAAATTTAAAATAGAAGAAAATTAGAAAGTTGCTTAAAATTGCATGCTCTATCTGAATCATGAAAGTTTTTAATTTTGACTAGACTATCCCTTGTGTTGAATTCAAAAAGCTGTATTTGGAAAATGTCAGTTCCATGTAAAAAAATTTTTTTGTTTTTTGGTCAATCACATCAACTCCATTGAATCTTATGATATACAGTATATCTATGGTGGGGCACTAATAAAGGCTTTTTAAGGATTGTCAGAACCCCCAAAATTAGACCAATGCTTTGAGGTGATTGTCATCATAGTAATTACCTGTTTGCTGGACTGACCCAAGACCACACATTTTGAAAGAGCAGGATTTTTCCTTTCAAATAAGGGGAATCAAGTTTGTTTATTGTGGGGGTCAACTTAGGGGATACTCTACTGCCTTTAATCTTGATCCAGATGACTATGGTTCTGTCATATGAGCTCTGTTGTCATGGTGATCACCTCAAAGTGCTCTGGGCATGTGACCCTTTATTTAAAGGTGCTTATTTTGGGGTTTTTGCGTCCTTTTTAAACCCCAGAGTATCATATAGGCATTTACTAGACCGATAACTGCAATTTCTATGGCAGTCACCTGCTACCTAACAGGGCATAAAACCCCTCATTTAAACATAGGTAATCTGATGATGTCACCATCAGAGACACAACCTGAACCTCTATACCATGGGCAAAGGAATCCTACAAACGGAATGGCATCTGATGTTGCCCCATAAGACCCACTACCTCCATGCCCTGAGCCACAAAAACCTGGGATAGGAACTACAAATTAATACAAGCAGATTGAAGGTTAAAGATTTCTCATCCAGAATGGATTTGAATATTCCCTCCTGCAGAACTAAGAATAGAGTGGAATAGAATTCCCTCCTGCGTTCTGACACAGGTACAATGGCTCCCATGTCTTTTATATCCAGGACATACTAAAGGAATGCTGCTCAATTCTCTAGTCTATTTACGACAACCAGAAGCACACTCTCTTGGAACACCCTAAAACAAAGGCAGGCTCTTTATCTGCTATCTATCAAATCTTACTATCTTATTTAGAGCATCAACAAATAAATGAGCTATATTCTAAATGGGATAACATCCTGCTGTTTTCTAACTCTGAAAGAGTTATACAAAAAAGTTTTGATACTGTATTATGTTTAGATCATTTTTATACCAAAAGAAATGTACAGATTATGTTTAGATCTTAAAAAACAGAAAATCTTGCACAAAATGACAAAGAAACGAACAGCTTGAATAATCCTAGCTCTACCTGATCCAGAGAAAAGGAATTTTTGCAGGCTAGCTAGCTAGCCATCATTCTCCATACAGAGCTTACAAATGCCAAATATAAGGACCGGAAGACACATCCGCTTGGGAGTCCACTTCACACATAACAGCTACCTACTTACAACACTTCGGAGGGTCGGGGCTCCGCTCCGGAGGAACACAGTGAGGACTCAGCATGATAGCGGAGCAGAGGAATCTACTTAGTTTGGTAAGGCCCTGAAGACTGCGTTGCTGCCTGGAACGTTTACAGAGGATCGCGGTACCGCACTACAGGTACAATCAACAGCATACAGCGGATCCCCCTCCCCGGTCTCCCGGGAACTTCGAGGCGGAATTAGAGGAGACCGAAGAGGCAAAAGTGGGGCCATCCCTGATCTGGCGGAAAATCCACCATCTTGGCTATGGGTCTTCTGGCCCCACAAGGAGCCTGATCGCAACAACAGGGACAATTGAGGAGGAGGTTGCCCGTCAACTGCTTTGAAACCCTGCAGATAGTGGGTAAGAGATTCTCTTTCCACACCTACCCCTCCTGTCTACCCTTAATTACCTTATAAAACAGGCCACCACCACACACTTCCTCACATACCCACATGGCGCTAAGGCCTACACAGACTGTGATCATAAGTTCTATCCAAAGCCGTCATAGGCTATAAAGGGGTTCCTCTTGGTGGTTGATCCTCCCTCCTACCTCACCAGGCTCATTCTGCAATAAAGGCCTAGGGCAGCCCACACAATACAGAGACAGTCCGCATTATGGAAGGGTATCTGAGTATAGGGGGCAGGGGGCATCCTAAGAGGTACATCTAGTACTAGCCGGCCACTCCCCTCAACGACTACAGTACACAGGGACACAATAAAGAGAGCCTTCGGGTGGCGGACCGATGTTACAGGGCCCAGGAAACTTATAGGAAAACTATAAATTTTGCTCCCTGCAACAGTCCACGTTTTTCCCCACCCAGTGCAGCAATCCACCCAGACCTGCTAAAGTCAGCCAAGTTAACCCTCATCTTTAGGCCATAGTCTATTAACGGCTGAACCAATACCCTTCCCGTGATCGCCCTGTGAGGGCAACTTCCCTGAGGGGTAGTGTGTGGTGAAGGGGGGACACGACACCCAACAACTACAAGTTTAAGGTTTAAACAAGCTGGAGGTGGTAATATAGGGGTCCAGATGTAAAAAAATTCTGGTGGAAGGCGGAACATCTCAGATATTGAGGAGCTGGTTAAAAGACTTTTGGGAGTACCCCACACCCTGATTCATAGCACATATAAGTGGGGGCTGGGATAAGTGTAGCGTTAATATCTGAGACCTGGCAGTAGTGTACTACATATGTTCTGACCAACCCCAAGAGGGCATAAGGTGGTATTTAAGTCAAAGTTCCTGTATCCAGAGGCAATGTCTCTCCAAGATATGTAAAGCCAGCAAGATGATGGCATAGTGACAAGCTATATCAATGACCTGCAAATTTCGTCCCTATCTGACCTCTACATATCAGTATAAATAAGCTTCTCCACGTGTGAAGCACAACAAAAGACACCGTGGGCCACAACTTCTCAACTGCCCCACAACTGTGTATCTTTGACCTCTTATAGAGACACTAAGGAAAATACCATCAACATGAAAAGTAGAAGCCACTCAGTTAAAGACTATCTAACTAGGACCTAACCCAAACAACGGCCAGAAGAGTAAAATATTTCACCAGTTAAAGAAACTGTTGAGCAGGAGCTACTCGAATTGGAAGAAACTAACTCTGTAGACACACCTAACAAAGAATTACTCACACAAATAAAAGCCATCTTCCAAGAAGAATTCAAATCGGCCCTTTCAGAGCTGAAAAAAGATATTCATGAAATTGGACATAGGACATCTGATATAGAAGAAAAGTTGGATGATTTATCTGGGGAAATCCCACAACTACAAACCACTCTATTAGATCACTCTATACACATTAGAAAGCTTGAAGACCAAGTAGAAGATCTAGAAAATAGATCACGGCGTTCCAACCTACGTATCAGAAACCTACCAGAGAACTTTAAGAATTTACCGGAAGATGTTACTAACCTATTTCATTGGTTGGCTCCTGAGATAGAACTACCTATGCTCCTTATGGACAGGGTCCATCTGGCTTTAACCAAACCCACTCAGTCAGCTACAAGATATATCATAGTGAAAATGTACTACTATCACATCAAAGAAGAGTTACTGAGGGCAGCCAGGACTGCCCGTAAGTTAACTTATGAAGGCAACAAGATCCAGATACATACGGAGAGAGTTGAAGCCTGTGGTACAAACCCTCATTAAAGAAAACATCAAATACAGGTGGAACTTCCCATTCAAACTTACATTTACATATCAGAACAGCATACATTCCTGTGCCACAAATGAAGAAGGAACTATACTGCTGAGACAGCTAAACTTACTCTCTGACTCGTCAAATAATGTCAGCTCTCCGAAACCACAAAGAAAGGCCCCACAGAAGGACTGGACAAAAGTGGGAAAGAATGGCAAATCTAAAAGACCCAAGATAAGTCACACCACTGAGATGGACCGTAGTCTGGCTAACAGGGACGTTTCGGATCCGTCATGAGACCACTTGGAGAAGACTTAAGTAAATTCCTTATCCGCCTTAGACCCATTGAGAAATGGGCTACGGAAATAGACTGCTTGCTGGTTCCTAGTGGGCTGGTGTTAACAGTCATGAATGTATTGAAATCTACAACGCCAAAATGCTACCGCACAAGCTCCTCCCAAAGGCAAGATCTCTCAACCAGATCTCAAAGAACAAAACAGACAAGTTAGCAATGGAGGAGCGCTAAAATAGCCCCTGAAGGGGGATAGGTAGCTAAAGGTGGGATCTATAAAGGTGTAACTTGATATGAATAAAAATAGATTAATTTAAAATACAAAAGATGATATATAAAATGATCAAATACACATTAACCTTTTAATGCCGTTCTATTCCGTCATAATTACACTGGGCTTTAAAGCCGTTATGACGGAATAGAATGTCATAGCTAACGGCTGTCCTGAAGCCTTCTGTGCTTCTAGGATTTGATCGGGGTCTGGAGGGCGTTCCTAGGATTGTAGGGACGCCCCCCAGATGCAATCCAATAATTGAAATCTCGCGATCGTATGCACGATCGCATAGTTTCAATTTGTCTACATCAGAACAGTTGTTCCGATGTAGAATACAATCATGTCTCTAAGGTACATATATAGAGTGATGCTACAACTACCTATATAAAGTATTGCTAAAAATCCATGACTAATCCTACAGTTGGATCAAATTAAGATGCAGTATTGCAATAATATGTCCAAAACAACACACGTGAAGAATGATGGTGGTAAAAAATAAATGTCCAAATAACAAGTGTATCCGTTAAAAAATAGATGATAAAAATACAATTACAAAATGCAAAAATATGTGATCAAAAACAGAATTTATGCTTACCTGATAAATTACTTTCTCTTGCGGTGTATCCAGTCCACGGATTCATCCTTTACTTGTGGGATATTCTCATTCCCTACAGGAAGTGGCAAAGAGAGCACACAGCAGAGCTGTCCATATAGCTCCCCCTTTAGCTCCACCCCCCAGTCATTCGACCAAAGGTTAGGAAGAAAAAGGAGAAACCATAGGGTGCAGTGGTGACTGTAGTTTAAACAAAAAATTTTTTACCTGACTTAACTGCCAGGGCGGGCCGTGGACTGGATACACCACAAGAGAAAGTAATTTATCAGGTAAGCATAAATTCTGTTTTCTCTTGCAAGGTGTATCCAGTCCACGGATTCATCCTTTACTTGTGGGATACCAATACCAAAGCTTTAGGACACGGATGAAGGGAGGGAACAAGACAGGTACCTTAAACGGAAGGCACCACTGCTTGCAAAACCTTTCTCCCAAAAATAGCCTCCGAAGAAGCAAAAGTATCGAATCTGTAAAATTTGGCAAAAGTATGCAGTGAAGACCAAGTCGCTGCCTTACAAATCTGTTCAACAGAAGCCTCGTTTTTGAAAGCCCATGTGGAAGCCACTGCTCTGGTAGAATGAGCAGTAATTCTTTCAGGAGGCTGCTGGCCAGCAGTCTCGAAGGCCAAACGGATGATGCTTTTCAGCCAAAAGGAAAGAGAGGTAGCAGTCGCTTTCTGACCTCTCCTCTTACCAGAATAGATAACAAACAAGGAAGATGTTTGTCTGAAATCCTTAGTTGCTTGTAAATAGAACTTTAAAGCACGAACTACATCAAGATTGTGTAATAGACGTTCCTTCTTCGAAGATGGATTAGGACACAGAGAAGGAACGACTATTTCCTGGTTAATATTCTTGTTAGAAACAACTTTAGGAAGAAAACCAGGCTTGGTACGCAAAACTACCTTATCTGCATGGAACACCAGGTAAGGTGAATCACACTGTAAGGCAGATAATTCTGAAACTCTTCGAGCAGAAGAGATAGCTATCAAAAACAAAACTTTCCAAGATAACAACTTAATGTCTATGGAATGTAAAGGTTCAAACGGAACCCCTTGAAGAACTGAAAGAACTAGATTCAAACTCCATGGTGGAGCCACAGGTTTATAGACAGGCTTGATTCTGACTAAAGCCTGAGCAAACGCTTGAACGTCTGGTACCTCTGCCAGACGCTTGTGTAACAGGATAGACAAAGCAGATATTTGTCCTTTTAAGGAACTAGCTGACAATCCTTTCTCCAATCCTTCTTGGAGAAAGGACAATATCCTGGGAATCCTAATCTTACTCCATGAGTAACCCTTGGATTCACACCAACAAAGATATTTCTGCCATATCTTATGGTAGATTTTCCTGGTGACAGGCTTTCTAGCCTGAATCAGAGTATCTATAACTGACTCGGAGAACCCACGCTTTGATAGAATTAAGCGTTCAATCTCCAAGCAGTCAGACGTAGAGAAACTAAAGTTGGATGCTTGAGCGCACCCTGTATCAGAAGATCCTGCCTTATTGGCAATGTCCATGGTGGGACAAATGACATGTCCACTAGGTCTGCATACCAAGTCCTGCGTGGCCACGCAGGCGCTATCAGAATCACCGAAGCCTTCTCCTGCTTGATTCTGGCAACCAGACGCGGGAGGAGAGGAAACGATGGAAAAACATAAGCCAGATTGAAGGACCAAGGCGCTGCTAGAGCATCTATCAATACCGCCTTGGAATCCCGGGACCTGGACCTGTAGAGAGGAAGTTTGGTGTTCTGACGGGACGCCATCAGATCCAACTCTGGAGTGCCCCAAAGCTGAGTCAGCTGGGCAAATACCTCCGGGTGGAGTTCCCACTCCCCCAGGTGAAAAGTCTGACGACTTATAAAATCCGCCTCCCAGTTGTCTAATCCTGGGATGTGAATTGCTGAGAGATGGCAGGAGTGATCCTCCGCCCACCTGATTATTTTGGTTACTTCCATCATTGCTAGGGAAATCTTTGTTCCCCCCTGATGATTGACGTAAGCTACAGTCGTGATGTTGTCCGACTGAAATCTAATGAATTTGGCCGCAGCTAGTTGAGGCCATGCCTGAAGAGCGTTGAATATTGCCCTCAGTTCCAGAATGTTTATCGGGAGAAGAGTTTCTTCCCGAGACCATAAGCCCTGAGCTTTCAGGGAGTCTCAGACCGCACCCCAGCCTAACAGACTGGCGTCGGTCGTTACAATGATCCACTCTGGCCTGCAGAAACATATTCCCTGAGACAGGTGATCCTGAGACAACCACCAGAGAAGAGAATCTCTGGTCTCCTGGTCCAACTGAATTTGAGGAGACAAATCTGCATAATCCCCATTCCACTGTTTGAGCATGCATAGTTGCAGTGGTCTGAGATGTATCCGAACAAAAGGGACTATGTCCATTGCCGCTACCATTAGTCCGATTGTCTCCATGCACTGAGCTACAGATGGCCTAGGAATGGAATGAAGAGCTCGGCAAGTAGTTAACAGTTTTAACTTTCTGACCTCCGTCAGAAATATTTTCATTTCTACCGAGTCTATCAGTGTTCCTAGGAATGGAACTCTTGTGAGGGGGGAGAGTGTTCCCAGCGGTCTTAGAACCACCAGGAGGGACCCTAGCACCTTTGTGAAAATTCTGGGAGCAGTGGCCAACCTGAAAGGAAGAGCCACAAACTGATAATGCTTGTCCAGAAAGCCAAACCTGAGAAACTGGTGATGATCTTTGTGGATAGGAATATGCAGATACGCATCCTTTAGATCCACAGTAGTCATATATTGACCCTCCTGGATCATTGGTAAGATTGTCCGAATGGTCTCCATCTTGAATGAGGAATTTGTTTAGAATTTTGAGATCCAGGATTGGTCTCAAAGTTCCTTCTTTTTTGGGAACCACAAACAGATTTGAGTAAAACCCCAGTCCTTGTTCTGCAATTGGAACTGGGTGGATCACTCCCATTGTATGTAGATCTTCTACACAGCGTAAAAACGCCTCTTTCTTTGTCTGATCTGTAGACAGACGAGAAATATGGAACCTTCCTCTTGGAGGAGAGTTCTTGAATTCTAAAAGGTATCCCTGGGCTACAATCTCTAATGCCCAAGGATCGTATACATCTCTTGCCCAGGCCTGAGCGAAGAGAGAGAGTCTGCCCCCTACTAGATCCGGTCCCGGATCGGGGGCTACCCTTTCATGCTGTCTTGGTGGCAGCTGCAGGCTTTTTGGCATGTTTACCCTTATTCCAGCCCTGGTAAGGTTGCCTTGGGCTGTGAAACGTTACCCTCTTGCTTTGCAGCCGGAGAGGATGAAGCGGGGCCGTTCCTGAAATTGCGAAAGGAACGAAAATTAGCTTTGTTCTTTGTCTTAAAGGGCTTGTCCTGAGGGAGAGCATGGCCTTTCCCCCGGTGATATCTGAAATAATCTCTTTAAATTCAGGCCCGAAGAGGGTCTTTCCTTTGAAAGGAATGTTCAAAAGCTTGGATTTTGACGACACATCGGCCGACAAGGACTTTAGCCATAGCGCCCTGCGCGCCAAAATGGTGAAACCTGAATTTTTTGCCGCTAACTTAGCTATTTGGAAAGCGGCGTCAGTGATAAAAGAATTAGCTAGCTTTAGAGCCTTAATTCTATCCATAATTTCCTCATATGAGGTCTCCGTCTAGAGCGAGTCTTCCAGCGCCTCAAACCAGAAAGCAGCTGCAGTAGTTAAAGGAATAATGCAGGCAATAGGTTGGAGAAGAAAACCTTGTTGAACAAAAATTTTCTTAAGTAAACCCTCTAAATTCTTATCCATAGGGTCTTTAAAAGCACAACTGTCTTCAATTGGTATGGTTGTGCGTTTAGCAAGTGTAGAAACAGCCCCCTCCACCTTAGGGACCGTCTGCCACGAGTCCCGCACAGGGTCAGGTATGGGGAAAATTTTCTTAAAAACAGGAGGGGGAGCAAAGGGAACACCTGGTCTATCCCACTCCCTAGTAACGATATCCGCAATCCTCTTAGGGACCGGAAACGTATCCGTGTAAACCGGGACCTCTAGGTACTTGTCCATTTTACACAATTTCTCTTGGATCACTAAAGGGTCGCAGTCATCCAGAGTAGCTAATACCTCCCTAAGCAAAACGCGGAGGTGTTCTAGTTTAAATTTAAAAGCCAATGTATCTGAATCTGTCTGAGGAGGAACCCTTCCTGAATCAGAGACTTCTCCCTCAGACATCAAATCCCTCGCTCCCACTTCAGAGCGTTGTGAGGGTATATAGGATACGGCTACCAAAGTGTCAGAGTGCTCATAATCTGTTCTTAAAACGGAGCTATCACGCTTTGCGGGTAACATGGGCAGTTTAGATAAGAAGGCTGTAAGAGAATTATCCATGACTGCCGCTAAGTCTTGTAATGTAAAAGGGTTAGACACACTAGAGGTACTAGGCGTCGCTTGCACGGGCGTAACTGGTTGTGACACTTGGGGAGAGGCAGACGGGCTACCCTCGTTACCTTCAGTCTGAGAATCATCTTGGGTCACATTCTTAAGTACAACAATATGATCTTTAAAGTGTATAGACATATCAGTACAAGTGGGACACATTCTGAGAGGGGGTTCCACCATGGCTTCTAAACACATTGAACAAGGATTTTCCTTTGTGTCAGATATGTTTAATAGACTAGTAATATACACAAGCACGCTTGGAAATCACTTTAATCAAATAAAAAACACAATTTGAAAAAAAAGTTACTGTGCCTTTAAGAGATAAAAAGAGCACACAAGGGGGGCGGAGCGTGCGGGCGTCCAAGATGGTCGCACCACACTAGAGCTCCGACGACGGCAGTAACGAAGACCCACTCCGGGAACAGCCTATACTGAACCGATCGCCCAAAAAGTGCCTACAAGCACTGTGACATATGCTTACAGCATTTTGAGACCCTGATAGCGGGCGGGAGCCCGACTACACAGACCTGCGGAGGACCGCACAGGCCGCAATCAGCGCCCGCCTCACGAGACGTCCTTTCCCAGGATAGATCTGGGACCCAGCACAGACCCGCAATGAGTGCCCAACTGGAGGGATTAGCAGGGACACCTCTCTCCGATACCTGAGCAACTGAGTTATCGTTGCCTCATCAGCTCTTTTTCCCCAGTGCCTCCGACTCAGCAACTAAGGGGTAAGACAGCATGGCGGCCCGTTATACCTATCCAGCCACCCCTGAAAAGATCAAGTAATATTGCGACCCGACTCCCCATCGAAATATAGCTCACAGAGTCACATTGGACTTTCAAATATCCTTTATTATTGAATGCCAGACTTAGCCTCTCAACTTATAATATAAGCCCTGGGTTGACATGAACGTTTTCCCTTCCTATTTACTTCACCCTGGTCCCTAGCAAGCACCAACACTCTTATATGTGCCTCCCACTGCTACAGCTGTTTTCTGCTTCGACTCCACATATGCACTTTTATTGTCCTGACCTAATGATCTAAACTTGATCCCCCAGGAGGTACAATTATTCTCAAAGGGACTTTATTACAGACCATACTGCCTGCAACTCACTCTTTTGCACTTTTAGCTTTGCCCAGATTAGGCCCCCTTGCGGGAGCTTCGGCCTTATGATGGCGCTTTGCAGAAATACTAAAATGGAGAAAAATCAGAAGCATAGTACTACCCCCAGCACAATGAATACTTTCTTTAAAAGTACCGATAGAAAGAAAAAGCCAGAAACCTCTCAAGTACACAGCGAGGATGAATATCATTCTGAAGGCCCTGATGAATCACAACTACCACAATCCTCACCAAGCAGTTTTTCACGGGGTGAAGACAGCCCGGTCACTATGAGAGCCATAGAGGATTTAATAAATCAAGTCAAATCATGTATTAAAAGTGAGTGTGCCGACTTAAAGAGAGATATCAATGAGCTGGGCTTCCGTGTGGAGGCCTTGGAGGATGACAGAGAGGAATGGGCAAAAGAAATGTCTGGCATGTCCCTCGCTTTAGAAGATCAGAGCACACAGATTAAAGAGTTGGAAAACAAGGTAGACGACATGGAGAACAGGGCACGAAGAAATAATCTCCGCATTAGGGGTGTACCCGAATCCGTGAAGGCTGAAGATATTCAAGATCATCTTCAAGATTTGTTTCAATCTTTAGCAATAGCTGATCAACGCGTAATTGACGCAGTGCCCCTGGAGAGAGCCCATCGCTCCCTGCGTCCCAAGCCTAGCGATAACCAGCCTCCTAGAGACATTGTAATTTGCTTCCAAAGCTACAGAGACAGGGAAAAAATCTACCAGCTTGCAAGGTCTCAACCCAATTTCTCATTCATGGGTGCAAAAATTCAAATTTTTCAGGACTTGTCCGCTAGGACACTCCAAATCAGAAAAGAATATGCCCCTCTTACATCCCATCTCCGCTCCATAAAGGTCCCATACAGGTGGGGTTTCCCAGTCTCTCTGCAAGTTATCAAGAACGGGAAACGATATGAATGCTTGAATCCTTCTCAAGCGACGAATTTCTGCAAACAGCTGGGCCTTCCACCTTTGGAGGCCCAGATCCCTAGCCCTACCACTACTAACCCACCTCCACCTTCAAGACCACCAAAAGGGCTGTGGTCCGAAATTGCGAGCAAACGTAGCAAGAAGATAGACATTCCTGCAACCCCTAAATCTCAAGATGTTACCTGATAAGATGTCTGACTCTGTGGACTCAAAAATTATTCCTGAGACTACAGCCTTGTGAGTATGAGACAGAGACCCCTGGGAATGGAGCCCGTGTTATTCATGCGGGTCCCCAAGCTTAGTAGCTCCTCTTAAGTTTGGAGATTTGAACAACCCAGAGATGAGAATTGACAGCAGTTCTCTACTTGAGACTTCATTTATAATTCTCTTTCACCTATATTTTTCTCTTTAATTATGTTGTTCCTGGATTCAATAAGTATGTAGATTTAAACGTTATGCACTGTAATACTATTGTTGTTCTGCCTAGTTTAAAATGTCACCATAAGTGCTCTTATTCCGGGCTGAGCGTATTGAGCCATGAGTATATTCAGTCCTGGTTGCAAACTGTTATAATAACCTGTTTTCCCCCTCTTTTTCTTTAGGTTCTCTTGCACTGTTTCCATCATGTTTTAATGTGTAGTATTAAGTTACATAATGCGGTACTACTCATGAGGTTGAATACCCTTTAATGTATTTACTGTTTAAACTCCCGTTTGAGTGGGCTCCGTTGAGCCGTGATTTCCCCCACTGTTGCATTCACTACTCTTTCTTTATCTCCTCAATTCATCTTCTTCTTATTATATCCTTTCCTTTACCCTCTAAGACTCTCCCCTCCCTACCCTCTCCCCCCTCTTCCCCTCTCCTTCTCTTTTTATCTTTTCTCCATCCCCTCTTCTTTACTCTTGTTTCCTTCCTTAATCCAGACACTTAATATTCTATTTCAAAAACGATTGCATAGAGTATAGTTTACTTGTCATTGTATTGGTTTAGTCTTATCAAAATATGTCTTGTGCACAGACCACCACTCACTCCCCCAGGAACATACAATCCCAGGTTAGCACTTTTCATATTGCCACTCAGAATGTGCAAGGTTTCTTATCCGCCCAGAAACGGTCACTTGCTTTCCACGATTTCTTTAAAAAACACATAGACATAATTATGCTCCAAGAAACTCACTTTAGAAAAGCCAGTGAACCCTCCCTTTCTCACCTCTATTACGACCAACACTTCCTTAGCTCAGGCCCATCGAAGCATAATGGGGTTAGTATCTCATTCAGAAAGGGAACACCCTTCCAGCTCCTGGACAAATATCAAGACTCAGAGGGTAGAATACTGATTTTAGTAGGACTATATTATGGTAGACCACTCACCTTAGCTAATATTTATGCCCCAATACGTCCCCCGCCTTCATTTTTCCGTAAAGTTAGTAATCACATCATAGATATCTCTAAGGGACCCATAAAACTAGGAGGGGACTTCAATTTTCCTATCAACCCAACTATAGATACATCTTCAGGCAAATCATACCTCCGAAATACCCTTATCAAAGCCAATTGGCAGGCATTACGAACCATTCCCTTCTTCGACACATGGAGAGTTAGACATCCAACACTTAGAGACTTTACTTTTTTTTTCGAACCCCCAGCGCTCCTACACACGCCTGGACTATATCCTATGTGATCAAAACATGTTGACAGTTCTTTCTGACTCCCGTCTACATCACACCCCCTGGTCAGACCATAGCATGGTCCTCTCCACTTTCAAATGGTCAGCTAGGCCTCAACAGCAGCAACACTGGAGACTTAACGACCAGATATTAACAGATCCCCTGATAACTACTGATATAATAGAGAAAACTACTGAATTCTTTAATTTCAACAATCCAGCTGAGACCTCAATAACTAATAATTGGGAGGCATACAAATGCTACATCAGAGGCGTTATATTAACCCACACACACAAATTGCGTAAACAAAGAGCAACACTCTACACATCACTAACCTCTGATTTTCAGGAAAAAGAACGTAGGCTAAAACTAAACCCCAAATCCCCACAGCTTTTATTACAGTCACAACAGGCTAGGGAAGCACTTACCCAATATCTGATTAAAAATGCCCACCTCAGGGCAATTACGACCAAGTCCAAATTCTTTATTGAAAGTAACAAAGCAGGACGCCTTTTAGCCAGATCCCTTAAGAAGAAAAACTATAAATCTTTTATTCCCAAAATAGTGGATGCCTCTGGATCCTTTTATACTTCTAACCCCGATATAGTTAATCAATTTGCAGAATACTACACTTCCTTATATAATCTCCCATCCTTGGATACCCCATCTAAAAACAGACTCATTGATAATTTTCTAGCTCAGGCGCAACTACCCACTCTAACTAAAGAGCAATGTGAGTCTCTGGACTCGCAATTCACTTTACAGGAACTCCTAATGGCAATTAAGAATCTCCCCCAAGGAAAAGCCCCAGGTCCAGACGGCTTTACCCCTAAATTTTACCATCATCTTAAGTCTCAATTATGCCCTCACCTCCTTCAACTATACAATTCCATCGACAATACAAACCCCTTACCACAGTCTTTATTGGAAGCTACAATTACTGTCATACCTAAACCCGGAAAACCCACAGACCAAGTCACCAATTACCGCCCTATTTCCCTAATAAATATAGACATGAAGTTATATGCCAAGTTATTAGCAACGAGAATAAATAGAATCCTCCCTCTACTTATACACACAGACCAAGTGGGATTTATCCCAGGTAGGGAGGCTAAGGATAACTCAATTCGGGTCCTACAAACCCTGACTACATCTATCTCCTCCAAATCCCCCCTGGTCTTACTGTCCACGGATGCGGAGAAAGCCTTTGACAGGGTGGACTGGGATTTCCTCTGGGCCACTCTGTCAAGGTTTGGTTTTTCGGAGGCGTTAATATCACGTATAAAGGCACTATATCATAACCCCTCAGCCAGAATCTCTGCTAACAACACACTATCCACTCAAATCCCCATAAAAAATGGCACACGTCAGGGATGCCCCTTATCCCCTCTGCTGTTCGCCTTAGTAGTGGAGACAGCAGCGACCAGGATTAGAACCAACACCAACATACAGGGGGTCTCTTTTGAGGGTAGTCAGCAAAAGTGCCTCCTCTACGCAGACGACATTATTTTTACGATTCGCTCCCCACTCTCCTCTATACCATCCCTTCTCAATGAACTGGAGGAGTTCAAACAAGCCTCCAATTTTTCCATTAACATGGGAAAATCAATGTTGATGCCCCTACACATATCTGAGGAAGAACACACCTTTCTCACTAACCAAACTAACTTTCAAATTACAAATAAAATACGCTATTTGGGAATTGATGTATCCGCCAATCCGACGGATCTTTATGACCTTAACTATTCTCCCTTACAAAAAGAGACCTTGACTTCCCTTAACGCCTGGCACAAACAGGGCCACCTCTCTTGGATGGGCCGCATCAATGCTATAAAAATGAACCTTCTCCCCAAATTCCTATATTTGTTTCAAGTTCTCCCACTGGACCTCCCCACACATTATCTAATTCAACAGCAGAGATGGTTTGAACAATTTATCTGGGCACACAAAAGACCAAGAGTAGCTAGGAATACATTATACCTTAGCAGGGAAGATGGGGGCCTGGGGGTTCCAAACCTCATAGACTACTATAAAGCAGCCCACTTAGCACGAATTACTGCCTGGAAACACTCACTTCCGAACAAACCCTGGGTCCAGCTTGAGTGCAGTCTAATAGGAGGTCACCCTTTAGGTGAAGTATGCTGGATCCCCCCTAAGGCGAGGCCCTTGGGGGTCAGAACAAATTACTTCGTAGCAGCCTCCTTAAGAGTCTGGGATAAAATTTTGTCCCAAGACGCTAAAATCTCAAGCCATATGTCCCCCTTAACCCCCATCCTGAACAATTCGAGTATGCTTGATTCCACTGCTATACAGACTCCATGTGTTGATGGCGTGCCCACAAACATTCCGGTTCATACAGTGTTAGATAAGGGTACTTTACGTCCACAGTCCGAGCTTTCTCAAACATTGGGACCCCCTTTTCACCTCTGGTTCCCGTACTTTCAGATCAGACATGCTATACTAACTAGCCCCCACAAGCCAAACCTTGTTAGACCCCTTACCACCTTTGAAACATTATGCACTACCCCCTCGATCACCAGGTCACACATTTCCATCATCTACAAGATACTACGAGGCTCCTTTCCCAGTAAAAAAACTTCTTATATCTCTAAATGGGAGGTAGAACTACACGAAACCTTGACAGAACCTAAATGGAGCCATATATTTAGAGAGACCAAAAAATCGTCTATTTCTATAATTATAGCTGAAATGAATTACAAATTGCTCTCTAGGTGGTATCTGACCCCACACCGTCTTCATAGTATCTACCCAAGTTCCTCCCCTCTGTGCTGGAGGCACTGTGGTGGGATGGGCACCCTGTCCCACATCTGGTGGTCCTGTCCATTCTTAAGTGCATTCTGGTCAGGTGTATCGGAAAACATTAATACCAAACTAGGGACCTCCATAAAACTTACACCCAACATCATTTTATTGAATGATACTCCAAAAATCCCCTGTCAATATAGGAAGCGATTATTCCAATGTATGATTAACTGTGCAAAGCGTCTGATTCCTAGGTTTTGGAAGAAATGTGCGCTTCCAACTGTCACTATGTGGTCACATGAGGTAGATCATGTCCTAGAGCTAGAGAAGATACATTATGTGTTCATTGGCAAACAGGATTTTATTGCTGATGTTATTTTTTTGTGGGAGCAATGAGATCCGTGATCATTTAACAAAGTGAGCTACTAATTCTGTAATATTGTATGCCTTATTCCTGTATTTTATGTTTATAATTTCTCAAGTGGTGATGTCTCATTAAGCAATGTGATGAGTTGACATCCCTAAGTAGAGTGTACAGATTATCCTGTGTATACTTTTATCTGTTTTTCATTGTACCTCCGTTAATGCTTATATACTCTATGTTAGAGCACAAGTGTTTGCATGTTATGTTATTTGGTTTGAAAATCAATAAAACATTTAATTGAAAAAAAAAAGAGCACACAATTTTACAAAACAGTGAAAAATGCAGCAATTCTCCTGAAATTTTCACAGTATGTACCTAAAGCCTTAATAAGATTGCACCACAAGTTTCAAAACGATTAACCCCTTAATGCCCAAACCGGAGCAGCCTAAAGCCAACACCCAGTTAAAAATAGTACAGCACCTTGCCACAGCCTTGCTGTGGCCCTACCTGCCCTTAGGGATCAGATTTGGGGGAATATAGCTTCTATAAGGCCCTCAAACAGCAGCAGGACCCTCCATGTGAAGCAGCATGAACTTCTCTGCAATTCTAACTGCGCATCTGAGGCGCAAAATTAGGCCCCTCCCACTCTACTCCGGAGTTGTGAGGCCTAGTAAATCACTCTTAAGTGAATAAAAACCAGCCATGTGGGTAATAACCCCAGAAAGAACCCCAAAAGGACTTTCAAAGTGTCTACAAACGATATTTTTCTTAAATAAACAATCGATTGCCCTGAATCAGTGTCAACCAGCATAATTAGCCCTGTTATGTAAGCATTCAATTCCTTACTAAGTCTGTGAACATAGCTTACCCTCCCCTCATGGGGATATTGTCAGTCTCTTCTAGCATTATCTCAGTCTTGTCTAGAAATAAATGACTGAACATACCTCATTGCAGATCACCCTGCAAACTGTTCCTCCCAACTGAAGTTTTCTGGTACTCCTCAGTCCTGTGTGGGAACAGCAGTGGATTTTAGTTACAACATGCTAAAATAATTTTCCTCTCAGCAGAAATCTTCATCACTTTTCTGCTAGAGAGTAAATAGTACAAACCGGTACCATTTAAAATATCAAACTTTTGATTGAAGATAATAAAAACTACAATTCTAACACCACATTCACTTTACCCTCCCGTAGAGAGACCATAGTGCTTAGAGCCGGCAAAGAGAATGACTGGGGGGTGGAGCTAGAGGGGGAGCTATATGGACAGCTCTGCTGTGTGCTCTCTTTGCCACTTCCTGTAGGGAATGAGAATATCCCACAAGTAAAGGATGAATCCATGGACTGGATACACCTTGCAAGAGAAAATGTGTTCTTTGTGATATTTGTGAGCAAATTAGGTGTACACCTAGGGGAAGTTAGATAATATCACTAAAAAATGTATAGGTTCCTTGTTTGTGTGTAGGTTTTCTTTTATAATCCCCAAAGGTGGTTGGTATCCTGAAAGAAGTTTTCTTCATCAACCTTTATAGGTATTAATCCTCAAAGTGTATGGTGTATGTCTATTTCCTCTAGAAAAATAACATATATGGTGCAATAACGCTACTATCTCCGCTACTATCTGCTTACCTATATGGAATGAGCCTGAGCCGTGGTATCAGTAAGTGTCCTGAACAGTACCTTTTTCAAGACTGATAACAGCTATAATTTGATTATTACCTTAAATAGGGTCCTTAGGCCAATTATAACATCTCAAAAATTGCGCCAAAAAACTTTTTTTGGAAACCCCGGGTGTGATACTACAACTTTCCACATCCATTTCCTTTGATCGTGTTCCCAACCGGAAGTTGTTCTTTGAGTAACGTCATATCCGGTTTGACGATGTATTCGGTTTGGTATTTCCGGACTTTCGTTATCTAGATATAGAAAGTAATATCCGGTTATACATTATATCTGGTTTTGTAAATATCAAACCATGAGAGATCTATATATAATTAGTTGAGGATGTGATATAAAACTTGTTAGTAAATAAATAGAACAACAATAGTAAGATGCGGACTCAGGTTCATACCTATAGGTGTTTACATTTGATCCTACTAATACACAGTGTAGAAAACTAAACATTCTTTTGGGACATATGGCAAAGATTTATATAATACAATTTGTACGATATAAAACTTACAATTTGATATAAATAGGAAATTTTAATACTAAATTTTAAAACAATAATAAGACCATATTACACATTCATATATATAAAGAACATACAATTTCATAAAAACAATATATATATATAATATATGATATTACCACATATATATGGTGTGTTATTGCCACATACATAGGAATGGGTGTGTAATTTTATTAAACTCATAGTATATATCGAAAAGGTATGTTCTTAACCCAAAGATGACAAAAAACATATGATAAAAACCATATAGTTGCAATATAACTATCTTGAGACATGGATTGGTTATTTGATTGGACTAAAATCGACTTTCAAAAAAAGAGAGATGTATTGGTAATAATGATATGGCCAATCCAGAGAGAACTTGTTGGGATACATATTTAGGTGCCTATTCAGTTTGGGTACCTATTTAGAAGAGTTTCCTTATAGGACAATATGAATAGATTGTTTTGGGGAGTCTTTAAGAGGATATAAATTACATCAAGATTTAATCAAAATTTTATAACAGATGAAATATCTCTGTGTTGCTATTAAGACCCTTTGGGAATATGCAGTCCAAATTGAAGATCCATTTGGATTCTACTTTTAGAAGCTGCTTTTCAAAGTCTTCCCCCTCTCCAGTTTTTTATGGGTTTGCATATACCCATATATCTAAAACTTTTGCTGCTACTACTGTGAACTTCAAAATTTTATAACAGATGAAATATCTCTGTGTTGCTATTAAGACCCTTTGGGAATATGCAGTCCAAATTGAAGATCCATTTGGATTCTACTTTTAGAAGCTGCTTTTCAAAGTCTTCCCCCTCTCCAGTTTTTTTATGGGTTTGCATATACCCATATATCTAAAACTTTTGCTGCTACTACTGTGAACTTCTTTAAAAATTTTGTATAGGGGGAAATCATATTTTTTCCATTTAATCTGGAGTAGGTGTTCACGTATCCTGTCTGAGTTTCCTTGATGTTTGCCCTATATATTGAAGCCCACACCAACATTCAATTAAATAAATGACACCCATGTCTTGACATCTTATGGCTTCTTTCATATTGAAAAATTCTTTTGTTACCATTGATGAAAAGGTCTGAGTTTTTTTACCGTGTTTACATGCTTTGCACAAATAACATGGAAAAAAGCCTTTAAGTTGTTTGCCAAAGACATCCTTCAGTTTATTTTGATGTGTCGTGGGTATACTAGGTGCAAGTTTTTAGTTTTCTGATAGATAAATTTGGGGGATTCACTCAGTTTTCCCAATGATGTTGTCTTCTTTTAAAAAATGCCAATGCTTTCTTATGATTCTTTCTATTATGAATCTATTCTCACTGTACAAACCGGATCCATCGTCAAACCAGATATGACGTTACTCAAAGAACAACTTCCAGTTGGGAACACGATCGAAGGAAACGGATGTGGAAAGTTGTAGTATCACATCCGGGGTTCCCAAAAAATAATAAAATAAAACTCGATCTCAAATGTTTTACAAGTAGTTTTTGATGTAAACGTTTTGTGGACCCTTTTGGTATAATCACAACCTTTACATCGGCCACATGAAAAGAAACCTTTTAAATCAGAAATTTGTATTGGAATTCTAGGGGTCATTCCCTTTATCATAGATGGAGCTAATCTTTGCTTATCAAGAGTTTTATTAGTTGTAAGACTAACAATGTTATCTATTTGCTTCAATGTAAATGTAAGATCCAATATTTAGGTCAAACTACAAGGTTTGTCAAGACACACATATTAGAACATTTGAACAAGATTGACAAAAAACATGAAGATCACGGAGTCCCTCTAGAATCATATTCTTTACATTGATTACAGTGTAAACATTTTTTTTGGTTGGGAATAGAAAAAGTCTCTACACACTGGAGGGGAGGCAGTATAGAAGCTGAGTTTGATAGGAAAGAACTTTGGTGGATACATACCTTGAAAACATTTGGACATTGGGGCCTTAATAAAGACATAAGAGTGGCAGCCTTTATCAAATAAGTGAGTTTAGGAACAGCACATATATGGTATAAGTTATGACATAGTTGCACTTTAAATATAGAAAAATGCACTTTAAATATAGAAAAATGCACTTTAAAAGTAGTTTAATGTAATTTAAGAAATGTTGATATATTATTGACAGATATTGCTTATATTATTTTTTTTACACAATTTCAAAAATATTAAATATTTAAATATTGGCACTTTAAATAAACAAGGCACTTTTGAGTGTTTTTGGATTATTAAATAGCACTTTAAATATTCAATTATAATTAATATCAGTATTGATCGTCACTGCTGCAATGAGTTATTTATCCTTATGCTATTGTGAAAGTTAAAAAGAATTGTTGAAACCTAATGTGTATCATTAATCTACATCATGGTTGTTTTTCTAGTCTATGATTGATCTGTACTGAAAATTAGTACCATGACAGGTTGTTTTTATTTGCTCTTGAGAAAGACGTTTTTAACATTGAAACGCGTTGAGCTGAGCTAAATATTAAAGCTTTGTTCTTTTTATATTGACACATAGTGTCTCTGCTCTTTTTTCTGTTGTTGTGACATCGCTGGAACCTGTTTTTTTTTTTTTTTTTTCATGAGTACTGTTTAATATAAAAAGGGGAAAACAGTAACAGTTTAAGTCCTAGAATACATCCAGTAACTTAGTTCAGGATAAGGGACAGTAGAATAGTCTAATTGCCAATAGAAGCCTATAGCACGTCACAGATCTGCTTTTTCCAGGCTAATCTTATTGCAAAAACATAACATATGTAGTTGAACATCTGGTTTAGAAGTAAACCGTTTATCATAAAACTGGCTATTCAGTGGGAGGATACATAATAGCAGACAAGGGAGGCATTTTTACAGAGGAAGGAGAGAGAGAAAGAGAGCACGAGCAGCAAATAATACAATTATTATAGAGGTTTTAATACTTTGGACTTTGGGTGATGTAAACGCTGTGCTACCACAGCTGCCACAAGGCATTGTTTGCGCACCACTTCATACCCCTCTCTAGTATTAAATGTCTTGCAAAAACAGGATTAAAAGGCATTGAAGGCAAAATAATTATGTTAGAGTAGAAGAAGAAAAAAAAAACACTGCTAAAGGGAAAAAACTAATAGTGCAGAGTATAACTTTGGGGATCTACACAGAATCAGATAATACCAGCATACCCTTTTATCCCTTGTGAAGACAGAATACAGACATACAAAGTATACAGTTTGCTTTTACAGGAAAACAGACACATTGCATTTCTACTGCTGATCCCTAAGAACTTCACGGTATACCTATTTTACCACAGTGGTATAATACTAATTAGATGTTCATTAATTGCTTTAAACCACTGGGTTCCCAAACCTGTACTCAGGCCTCCTGAATTGGCCAGACCCTCAGGAATACCCTGGGTGAGAGCAGGTAAAACAACCATGTTTACTAATCATCTGATCATTTCACCTGTGCTCCAGTTTAGATATCCCTGAAATCTGTCCTGTTAGAGAGGCCTGACGACAGGCTCGAAAACCAGTGCCCTAAATACACAACTTTGGTGTACTAAGAAACATGTAAAGTGCGGAATCCGCTCAGTGCTTTCTTCGGTCAGACAGTTGTAAAGTAATATAGGTTACAAAAATTGAGCCCATTTCTTCCTTAGGAGACACAAAACCTTATGGTTTTACCATACACAGTTTGACCTTTGATATTTTCACCTTTTAGTACATTTGTCATTGAAAGATTTCTATGTATGGCTACGCCTAAAACATTTTTAATAAGTAGAAATATTACCAAATTGGATAATCAGATTTCAGCGTTAAGGAAAATACAAGATCAAAACTCCCTTTTTCAGATAATCAATATTATATTTATATACCCAGCAGTATACGTTTTGCTACAGGAACTTTTAAAGAGTACAACCATGATGGCTATTTGTGGATTCTGCAAGTCACTACCATAAACAAGATTATTGCAATGAGATATCTGCAAGTTCTGCATCTTACACTAGTAAACACACCTAAGAGCAGATTAACCCATTTCTAGCCACTAGTACTGGTGCATCATGAAAACAGCCAAATTGATATAGATTAACTGACCAATCCTGAGGATGGTATCAGTAAAACCGTACAATTTGCCATACTGGCCAATGCACAAAAGGGAGCATATATAATCCCCTTAAAGTGAGAGTGGACGGAGAATTTTTGTTCTGTATCACAGAGATTAGCTGCTTAGTGATAGATCGCTTTGGTTTGATAAACAATTTTGTGTATGAGGGCTGTAGGGAGACTAGCATTCTTTGAAATTATTTTATTTTCTCTGAAGATACTATAACCTTGACTTATTCCTACATAGTTCCCACTTGTAGATCATTCTGTCCATCTCTACCTTTTCCTGCTGCAGTAAATAACATTAAGGTCCCCTTGCAGGAAAACCAAAAAATTTCAAGTCAAACTGATAATAAAGTACAAACTTTACGTAAACGGAAGCAGTGATGTCATTTCACTTTGCTAATGGCACGTGGCCCTGTTTAACCTCCTACATAGGGCGTCAACAGATCCTGCCCTAGAATTTGACTTAAATTTAATTACGTATCAAATCCATATATGCATTCTGCATTTAGTGCAATAAGTGCAATAAAGAGGAGAAACATATCTTTGTGCTGAAACAACAAATACAAGAACATTTGACAGACTAAAAATAAAACAAACAAAAAAAACAGCGCACTGGCATCAGAAGTGACATCGAGATTCAAC
The DNA here is from genome assembly GCF_027579735.1 of Bombina bombina. Lineage (NCBI taxonomy): Eukaryota > Metazoa > Chordata > Amphibia > Anura > Bombinatoridae > Bombina > Bombina bombina. The sequence continues at coordinate 1,218,918,633 of NC_069501.1, forward strand.
ATGGCTGCCTTCCTTTCTGCAAGCTTAATATTCTCTGTTACCAGAGCAATGGACTTACACAGCTAAACATTATCACTACTTGGAATTCAAGTTTGACTGGTGGACCACAGCCTTGACCCCACCGTGCATAGAAAACAAGTCAGCCAACAGTTTCTTTAAACATATGAAAAAGTAACATTTAGACACTCTTCATTATCATGGAGAGACAAAGTCCATCACAAACATGGAAGCATGAATAATATAAGTCTATATATAGATTTAATCTGATATATATATATGTGCATATTTATATATATATATATATATATATATATATATATATATATATGTATGTATATAGGAATATAAATATATACATTTCAGTGGAAGTGTATTTGAGGCCACAAGTTCAGTCTCTCTATAAAAAAAATGGAGTGAGTTACTAATTATATAATACAAAGTGGCTTACTATATCCTCATTGGAGCTTTTATTTTTTTCTAGTTTGGTTGAGATCTATAGACCAAGAGACCCCGCTCCAGATTCGCTGATACCACAAATTTATGGAGTGAGTATACTGCATATATAATACTTGGTTATAATACACACGTCAAGCCCTTTTCCTTTATTTGGTAGAGATATCTACACAATTGAAATACTTGCTTCAAGACCTGCGCCATTTGTGTACTATCAAGGATCTATTATGTTTAGATAAATCTGTGAAAGCTAAGGAATCACATTTTAGAAGTATTATGATTATATGATCCCCAGAAGGGTAAAGAGATCGAGGAAATAGAGAACAAGTGCATGAAGTGTTCACAAGCTTTACTTTTGTCCCAAACAGGTGCAACTATAGGCTAAAGTGGAATATTTATTATCCTGGATATCAAGATTTCATTTCTGAGTATAAATATACTACAAATTCACCCACCTAATAATTTTAAAAGTAAGATCCTTGATCTTTAAGAACTGGATAGATGAAAGAGTTCCTTCTATTAAACAGCTCAAAGAGATGCTGTTTAGACAAGCAATCTTGGCGGCATATGACTATAAAATGTATATATCTGATAAATTTGACGAATACGTTACACTCTTGGTGAAATCTATAACTTTTATGAGTTCAGAATACAAGCACCAAATAAAACAAATTATTTCAGTTAACCGATTCAATAGAACTAAATTTGCTATCTGCCTGGGGAGGAGGAGGGGTTTATATATATATATATATAAATTTTGTTGCAGCAGTAGTATTTCTGAGAAGTAATAATAAATATAATCTTATAGATACTAAGTATAGCAAAAATGTTTTGTACTTCTGTTTGCTCTTGCTTTTTGCCCTTTTTGATAGGAGAAGAGAAAAGAGAGAGGAACGTGTGTTTTGCATATCCACCTGGTGGTGTACCTCCTATGAACTGAAAAAGATCAATGTATAATATGTTTTGTATGTGATATTATCTAATAAAGAATAATTAAAAAAAAGAACCAAAGCTTACCCCTAAAGGATAAATGTATCAACCTTAACACTGTCAGTGTACCAAGCTATCAACCATAGGGCCCGTCTAGTGAGAACAGCAATGAATGCGATTAACATGATTGTGGTAACCACAAACAACAAATACAATATGGTCTTGAATATCCTCTAAGAATGATTCTTCTGAGACCAATTTCTTTCCTATAAACGTGGAGAGTCTGTGATCCATTACATGTGGGATCACATTCCTATCACTAGGAGGAGGCAAAGTTTCCCAAGGCCCCTCACACATACCATAGTTTTTACTTTGCTTCTGTTGGAGGTGGTTAAAGCATGAAGATGTGCTTGATTTCTTCAGTGAAAGGGGTTTTCAGTTTATGTTGAAGGACAGTTCCCGTCAGAGGGATGTATTTGGGGCATGGTTTATGATACAATGGTTTTGCCTCATGGGAAATACTTCATAGGCCCTCTGTAAATTTGGTTGCAGGGACTCGTCTTCTGCATCCCTTTACAGATTTACATTATACTCCTATTCCATTACCTCTGCTGATAAGTTTCAGTGCCGGTTTGGCTGTCTGCTACTTGCTTGATAGTGGACAAGTGTCTATAGGTAAGATTTTACCTTTTTGATGTTTTTGCTTACACTGTTTTTTCAATCCCTCCCTTTATGGTTACTCGTGGATATCCACAGCTTTGGTATTAGTTCCCATATGTAACGGATTGTGGACTCTCGCCACCTATATGAAAGAAAACAATTAATACTTGCCTGATAAATTCATTTCTTTCATGGTGGCAAGAGTCCACGAGCCCCCACCCTTTTCTTGAGGTTCATTGTTTTAAGCACATCTTTTTTTCCCCCTGCTCCTTTTTGGCTCTAATTCCTTTTTAATCTCACTACTTGGCTATAAATTAGACTAAGGTATGCAGTAGGGGTTTTATAGGGCTCTTGGGGTTTGGGAAACTGCCTCGTCTTAGTAGTAGGAATTTAATTCCATATGTAAAGGATCGTGGACTCTTGCCACCATGAAAGAAAAGAATTTATCAGGCAAGCATAAATTTTATGTTTTTTCATACCAAATAGAAGCTGCTCCTGTAATCCAGGTTACCTGCACAGCTGGTTAAAACAGGCCTTCCCTCATGAAGGCCTTCCGAAGAAACCAACCCCAGCTTCCTCTAGCCAAGGTAGATATAGCTCCATCCACCTTAAAAATAATATATAAGATAATTTATGTAAGAACTTACCTGATAAATTCATTTCTTTCATATTGGCAAGAGTCCATGAGCTAGTGACGTATGAGATATACATTCCTACCAGGAGGGGCAAAGTTTCCCAAACCTCAAAATGCCTATAAATACACCCCTCACCACACCCACAATTCAGTTTAATGAATAGCCAAGAAGTGGGGTGATAAGAAAGGAGCGAAAGCATCAAACAAGGAATTGGAATAATTGTGCTTTATACAAAAAAATCATAACCACCACAAAAAGGGTGGGCCTTATGGACTCTTGCCAATATGAAAGAAATGAATTTATCAGGTAAGTTCTTACATAAATTATGTTTTCTTTCATGTAATTGGCAAGAGTCCATGAGCTAGTGACGTATGGGATAGCAGATACCCAAGATGTGGAACTTCCACGCAAGAGTCACTAGAGAGGGAGGGATAAAATAAAGACAGCCAATTCCGCTGAAAAAAATAATCCACAACCCAAATCAAAAAGTTTTAATCTTATAATGAAAAAAACTGAAATTATAAGCAGAAGAATCAAACTGAAACAGCTGCCTGAAGTACTTTTCTACCAAAAACTGCTGCTGAAGAAGAAAAAACATCAAAATGGTAGAATTTAGTAAAAGTATGCAAAGAAGACCAAGTTGCTGCTTTGCAAATCTGATCAACAGAAGCTTCATTCTTAAAAGCCCAGGAAGTAGAAACTAACCTAGTAGAATGAGCCGTAATCCTTTGAGGCGGGGATTTACCCGACTCCACATAAGCATGATGAATCAAAGACTTTAACCAAGACGCCAAAGAAAAGGCAGAAGCCTTCAGACCTTTCCTAGAACCAGAAAAGATAACAAATAGACTAGAAGTCTTTCTGAAATCTTTAGTAGCTTCAACATAATATTTCAAAGCTCTTACTACATCCAAAGAATCTAAAGATCTCTCCAGAGAATTCTTAGGATTAGGACACAATGAAGGGACAATAATTCCTCTACTAATGTTTTTAGAATTCACAACTTTAGAGGAGGGGGCGGAGCCTGGCCGTGCGGGTGAATGGCCGCTGATGTGTGAAGCTCCGGCACCAGAGTTGCTCCTAATAGCCCATAACAGAGGGTGTTAATTAAAAATTTTGGATCCTCAGTACAGGCAAGAGGCGCTAATCTCATACACATCCCCCAGACACCGGACAATGTGAGATTCAGACCGGGAACCGCTACGGAGCTACCGCAGGATAACGACTGGGACATATGGCCTTGGAGACTATACAGGGGGTAAGACCCGACTCTAAAACATAACAGTATACAAAAGAGACTAAAGCGTTATTAGGAGGCACATTACCTTCGATAAGACAAACGCTCCCTTAACCGGCACTAACCGCTAACAGAGGAGAGATGTAGATTTTATACGACGCCATTAAGGCCTAGGCCGCAGGTGAACCAGGACACATATAAGAAAGGACAAACTTGAAACCAGGCTGACGGCTATGGCGTGCGAGCACATACCTAGAGTCACCTACTGTACATCTTATTAAAATGCTGAAACATCTATGCTAAAGACAACGAAATAAAGCACAAACATGGAGTAAAGAAAATAAAAGGAATACTTTTTATTGCTATAACGGCCTGGCGGGAAGATCATTAGATTGGAGTGATATCAGCTAACTAACAGGGGGTGGAGATAATAGACACTAAAAGTACAAAGATCTATAACAAAACACGCTGCATTTATAGCCCTTTTCTTATATACTATACCCTGACCTAATAGTATTCCAGAGATGACCTCTAAAGCTAAAAACAAGGGAGACAAGGCACCTAAAAGTCAAAACCATCTACCTGCTTCAGTGAGCACTTTTTTTCAGAGCGCTGCAAACACTCAATCCGAGGCAGAAACACTATCCCAAGGCTCAGTGAGTTTGGATGCCCCAAATGCTCCATCCATGGCTATTTCTGAAGCCTGCGCTTCTCAGATAAAAGCTGACATAGCTAATTTACCCACTAAGGCAGATTTTGATGCCCTCAAAGCCCTCATAACCACTGACATAGCAAACATGAAAAGAAATTTAAACGAGATGGGGCAGAGGATTGAATATGTAGAAGAAACACAAGAGACCATGAACACTTTATTTGATGAAGTGACAACACAGACCAATGTACATCAAGCCCAGATGGAATCGTTACAAGACAAGATTGAGGATTTAGATAACAGAGGGCGTCGTAATAATCTGAGGATAAGGGGTATACCCGAATCAGTAGCACAACCAGACATACATAACTATCTTCAAGGCCTGTTTAAATTCCTAGCTAAGGATCAGGCTATACCTGACATTGAACTGGACAGAGCACACAGAGCCCTAAGACCTCCACCCCCTCCAAACGCGCCGCCAAGGGACATAATTATAAGGTTCCTACGCTATACAGAGAAAGAAAAAATTTGGCAGGCTGCACGCTCTATTCCCACCATACAATATGTTGACCACAACATTCAGATCTACCTAGATCTCAGCCCCGCTACAATACAAAGAAGAAAAGAGGTCAGGTTCATAACTAAAGTATTACAGGAAAACCGAATAAAATATAGATGGGGCTTCCCTTTTAGCCTGATTGTGTCACGCGAAGGGCGCACAGTCACCTACAAAACGGAACAAGATCTACCCACCTTAACAGAAGAACTGAACCTGACTTTTCGTCAACCACATCCATCTGATGTGAGAATGGAGGACAGAAGAAATATCAAACAAAGTCAAAATATGCAGGACTCCATACAGAAATGGACAAAAGTCTCGTCCAAAAGAAAGAAGACGAAAGAGTCGGGTGGTGAAGCCGGGCCCGAAATAGAAGCAGAGACCTGACTTAACATCAGACAGATATGGTTCCAGCACTGGGTGAGATCTTTCCTGTTTACTCTGTTTATTAATCTGAAATAGGAACTTTTGCTATTCAGTAAGATAAAGTTATATATAATAAACATAGAATCATACATGCCATTTTACAAATTTGCTCCAGATGAACTCAGACTTTCTATAAACCGTTGGAGCACAAACGTGAACTATGTACGGGACTTTTGTTTTGTTTGCAGGGATCCTAGTACGAAGTTTACCTAGGGCAAAAGCCCACACTGTTATATTGTTAAGTTATTTACAACTGTACTATTGCACTAATCCTTCAAGAAAGTAAAAAATTGTGATAAAACACTAACAAGGGAGCAACTCTGGACATACTCCCTAACGTTGTTTATGCTCAGAAGGATAGTTCCTTCCAAAGAGCAATGTTATTTGTTATTGTTTTTGTTTATTGTTTTTCTTTTTTGTGTATGTAACTGTTTATGTTTTAGTTTTAATTCAAATGACTATTTTAGACTTGACATGTCGAATTGCTTGAGATGCAAACACACAGGCACTGATTTTAGGACCAAAGATAGACTCGGCCCAGAATCCCCACAGTATTTTATTATGGCACCATGGCACAGAAGCGACTCACCCAACACTGAGGCAACTCAACTTAATTCATCTAATACAATAATTATATTCTGGGAGGGAGAGGTAGCTAGTATTTGAGATGGCAAACACAGCAAATAACATTCATTTTCTCACTGCTAATGCCAAGGGACTTAACAACCAATACAAGAGGAATCTAGCATTAAGGGATCTTAAACAGAAGAAAGGTGAAGTGATCTATATACAGAAGACACATTTTCTCAAGGGAAGAGAACCTAAAACTTTTGCGTTTAAATTTGGGGACTCGTACTACGCATCAAATTCCATTAAAACAAACGGAGTAGGTATCCTCATAAAGAGAGGTATCCCTTTTACCCTAATTAAAAAACATGCAGACAAATCAGGGAGGTACCTAATTCTAGTAGGCAAATTATATAACTCAATGGTCACTCTGGTGAATGTTTATGCTCCTAATATAAAGCAAGATATATTCTTTAAAAAACTTTCTAACTTACTTCTAGAGGTAGCCAGGGGAGCAGTGATAATGGGAGGGGACTTTAACTTAACCTTGAACCCTACTTTAGATAACTCCAATCACTCTTCCTCCACACGACACCGAGTGATCAACATGGTTAAATCACATTTGAGAGACCTTGCCCTACACGATGCTTGGAGAGTGACTTACCCCGACAGGATAGAATATACCTTCTATTCTAATCCCCACCACAGACACTCACGTATTGATTACTTCATGGTAGATGTCACAAATTTATCCAGGGTAACACGACTAAAGATTCTTCCGAACTCATGGTCTGACCATTCAATAGTCAGTTGTGAACTAAATTGGCCACACATACCTTGTAAACAATACTCGTGGAGACTAGATGAGAGCCTACTAGAGGACCCGGTTTCTTTCCAGAAATTAGAAAAAGTAATGGGAGAATATTTTGACATCAACACGAACACAAATCCCACACTGGATATTAGATCCATATGGGAAGCACATAAATCTGTGTTAAGGGGAGAAATAATCAGTATACAGTCATACCAGGCCAAACAAGCCAGCAGAACACTAAATGATGCACTACAATTATTAGAGACATTAGAGAAGCAAAGGGAAGTGAATTCTACAGACCCTATAATCCAACAGAAAATAGTCGACTGTAGGTCCTCGATTAACTCAATGTTGGGAAAAGAATGTAAAATTAGTGCATTTAAATCGAGACAGAAGTACTATGAGGGAGACAATAAATGCGGTACAATCCTAGCAAGGAAATTAAAACGCAAAATAAATAGGAACTACATTCTCACCCTTCGTAATAGACAAAATAAGGAAGTATATACCTCAGACCAAATAGCTGAATCCTTTAGGGCGTATTACGAACAATTGTACAATTTGAAGGGTGAAATAGAAAATCCCACGGACCAAAATAGGTATATTCAGGAATACTTGAGTAACGTAACTTTGCCCCAACTAACAACAGATCAAAACAACACCCTGAAAGCCCCGATAACTTTTAAGGAGATAAAAGACGTAATAGCCCAATTACCAGCAAACAAAGCACCAGGGCCGGATGGCTTCTCCAACGGCTATTTCAAAAAATTCAGAAACACATTGATCCCACATATGTTGACACTATTTAATGACATAACCGAGAAGTCACCCTTTTCGACACATAACCTAGAGGCATACATAACAGTGCTCCCAAAACCAGGTAAACCCCCAGATAGACCTGAGAATTTCCGACCAATTTCATTGTTGAACTCCGACCTAAAAATCTACTAAAAAATTCTTGCAAATAGATTAGGAATGATATTACCATCCCTTATTTGTGGTGATCAAGTGGGCTTTATTCAGGCACGCGAAGCAAAAGATAATACAGTCAGGGCTATACATCTCATTAATTACTTGCAAGACAAGAAAATACAAACGGCAGTGATCTTCACTGACGCGGAGAAAGCTTTCGACCGCGTCAGTTGGCTTTTTTTACGCAGGGTTCTAGGGAAATTTGGGATGTGTGAAGCATTTATTTCAAAAATCATGGCCCTATACACGCTTCCCACAGCCAAGGTCAGAGTGAATGGGATCTTCTCTGGGGCCTTTAATATCTCAAATGGGACTAGACAGGGGTGCCCACTGTCACCCTTGTTGTTCGCATGCGTAATAGAGGCCCTAGCGACTAAAATAAGATCAAACGTTAGGATAAAAGGTCTCCACATAGCAGAGACCGAGCATAAGGCCCTGTTGTATGCTGACGATATCTTGTTTTTTTTAACATCTCCCTTAGAATCGGTTCCCCAATTACTAGAAGAATTTGACAAATTTCATGTGGCATCTAATTTCCTAATTAATAAAAACAAATCAGAACTACTCCCAATACAATGTGATAAGGCCTTATTAGAACAAACACAAGATATTTGCACGTTTCGTATACAAAAAAATAGTCTAAAATATTTAGGGATCATGCTAGCACCATCCATTCAGGAGATGTTTGCGCTTAATTATAAAACCCTACAGAAGTCATTGATAGCTGACATGTCATCGTGGCGTTCCCAGCATATTACATGGTTGGGCAGAATCAATTCTATAAAAATGAATGTCCTACCCCGTATTCTATACTTATTACAGACACTACCTATTCCATTACCCTTAAACTTTCTGACTAAAATGCAGAACGCCACGTTCGACTTTATCTGGGATAAAAAAAAAGCAAGGATAAACAGAAAACTAATGTGCGTTCGTATTAAAGACGGGGGGCTGGGGGTTCCCAATCTTAAAAAATACAGACAAGCAGTCTTCCTACAAAGAGTAGTAGACTGGTCCACAAATTACGAATATAAGGCTTGGGTGAGATTAGAGCACGACCTTACAGAGCAAAGACATCTAGGTACACTGTGCTGGCAGAGACGCACAACATTGTCAAATAAAATTAGTCAAAACGCACCTATCCTAGAAACTATTAAAGTATGGGACAGGATACTAGTAGAATATCCACACATATCATCCAGGGCCTCCCCACTAACTCCTCTCTTAGACAATATAGATTTTGCGCCAGGATTAGGATTAATAAAGCCGCATAACAGGTCACAAAAAACGAGAGCCATCATGATGTTACATTTAGGGAACGAACAACATCTGAGAACAAGTGAAGAACTGATCGAGGAGGGGCTCCCCATATTTCGTAATTGGTATTTCCTAAGACAGTGTCATTCATACCTATATAAACATAAAGAGAGGAACAACTTCCTACGCTCCTTAACCCCTTTTGAGGTATTGTGTAACTCAACCTCTCCCATTAAAAGAACCCTTTCCCTCACATACTCCATATTACAAGCCTCAAACAGTATCCCTCATTACATTGATAGCTGGGAGAAAGAACTAGAAATAGAATTGACACACAAAGACAGACAGCAAATTTTCTCAGCAGTAACTAAGGTATCCGCCTCCAGCAAACTAATCGAACTGAACCTCAAAATAATCCAGAGGTGGTATCTTACGCCTGTTAGAATTAGCAAGTTATTTCCTTCATGTAGTGAGCTCTGTTGGAGATGCGGGGAACACCCAGGGACAATGTCACATATTTGGTGGACATGTCCTCCAATTGCAAAATTATGGGAAGAAATAGCAAAAACAGAATTTATGTTTACCTGATAAATTTCTTTCTCCAACGGTGTGTCCGGTCCACGGCGTCATCCTTACTTGTGGGATATTCTCTTCCCCAACAGGAAATGGCAAAGAGCCCAGCAAAGCTGGTCACATGATCCCTCCTAGGCTCCGCCTACCCCAGTCATTCGACCGACGTTAAGGAGGAATATTTGCATAGGAGAAAACATATGGTACCGTGGTGACTGTAGTTAAAGAAAATAAATTATCAGACCTGATTAAAAAACCAGGGCGGGCCGTGGACCGGACACACCGTTGGAGAAAGAAATTTATCAGGTAAACATAAATTCTGTTTTCTCCAACATAGGTGTGTCCGGTCCACGGCGTCATCCTTACTTGTGGGAACCAATACCAAAGCTTTAGGACACGGATGAAGGGAGGGAGCAAATCAGGTCACCTAAATGGAAGGCACCACGGCTTGCAAAACCTTTCTCCCAAAAATAGCCTCAGAAGAAGCAAAAGTATCAAACTTGTAAAATTTGGTAAAAGTGTGCAGTGAAGACCAAGTCGCTGCCCTACATATCTGATCAACAGAAGCCTCGTTCTTGAAGGCCCATGTGGAAGCCACAGCCCTAGTGGAATGAGCTGTGATTCTTTCGGGAGGCTGCCGTCCGGCAGTCTCGTAAGCCAATCTGATGATGCTTTTAATCCAAAAAGAGAGAGAGGTAGAAGTTGCTTTTTGACCTCTCCTTTTACCTGAATAAACAACAAACAAGGAAGATGTTTGTCTAAAATCCTTTGTAGCATCTAAATAGAATTTTAGAGCGCGAACAACATCCAAATTGTGCAACAAACGTTCCTTCTTTGAAACTGGTTTCGGACACAGAGAAGGTACGATAATCTCCTGGTTAATGTTTTTGTTAGAAACAACTTTTGGTACGTAAAACCACCTTATCTGCATGGAACACCAGATAAGGAGGAGAACACTGCAGAGCAGATAATTCTGAGACTCTTCTAGCAGAAGAAATCGCAACTAAAAACAAAACTTTCCAAGATAATAACTTAATATCAACGGAATGTAAGGGTTCAAACGGAACCCCCTGAAGAACTGAAAGAACTAAATTGAGACTCCAAGGAGGAGTCAAAGGTTTGTAAACAGGCTTGATTCTAACCAGAGCCTGAACAAAGGCTTGAACATCTGGCACAGCTGCCAGCTTTTTGTGAAGTAATACCGACAAGGCAGAAATCTGTCCCTTCAGGGAACTTGCAGATAATCCTTTTTCCAATCCTTCTTGAAGGAAGGATAGAATCCTAGGAATCTTAACCTTGTCCCAAGGGAATCCTTTAGATTCACACCAACAGATATATTTTTTCCAAATTTTGTGGTAAATCTTTCTAGTTACAGGCTTTCTGGCCTGAACAAGAGTATCGATAACAGAATCTGAGAATCCTCGCTTCGATAAAATCAAGCGTTCAATCTCCAAGCAGTCAGCTGGAGTGAAACCAGATTCGGATGTTCGAACGGACCCTGAACAAGAAGGTCTCGTCTCAAAGGTAGCTTCCAAGGTGGAGCCGATGACATATTCACCAGATCTGCATACCAAGTCCTGCGTGGCCACGCAGGAGCTATCAAGATCACCGACGCCCTCTCCTGATTGATCCTGGCTACCAGCCTGGGGATGAGAGGAAATGGCGGGAACACATAAGCTAGTTTGAAGGTCCAAGGTGCTACTAGTGCATCCACTAGAGCCGCCTTGGGATCCCTGGATCTGGCCCCGTAGCAAGGAACTTTGAAGTTCTGACGAGAGGCCATCAGATCCATGTCTGGAATGCCCCACAGGTGAGTGACTTGGGCAAAGATTTCCGGATGGAGTTCCCACTCCCCCGGATGCAATGTCTGACGACTCAGAAAATCCGCTTCCCAATTTTCCACTCCTGGGATGTGGATAGCAGACAGGTGGCAGGAGTGAGACTCCGCCCATAGAATGATTTTGGTCACTTCTTCCATCGCTAGGGAACTCCTTGTTCCCCCCTGATGGTTGATGTACGCAACAGTTGTCATGTTGTCTGATTGAAACCGTATGAACTTGGTCCTCGCTAGCCGAGGCCAGGCCTTGAGAGCATTGAATATCGCTCTCAGTTCCAGAATATTTATCGGTAGAAGAGATTCTTCCCGAGACCAAAGACCCTGAGCTTTCAGGGATCCCCAGACCGCGCCCCAGCCCATCAGACTGGCGTCGGTCGTGACAATGACCCACTCTGGTCTGCGGAACGTCATCCCTTGAGACAGATTGTCCAGGGACAGCCACCAACGGAGTGAGTCTCTGGTCCTCTGATTTACTTGTATCTTCGGAGACAAGTCTGTATAGTCCCCATTCCACTGACTGAGCATGCACAGTTGTAATGGTCTTAGATGAATGCGCGCAAAAGGAACTATGTCCATCGCCGCTACCATCAACCCGATCACTTCCATGCACTGAGCTATGGAAGGAAGAGGAACGGAATGAAGTATCCGACAAGAGTCTAGAAGTTTTGTTTTTCTGGCCTCTGTTAGAAAGATCCTCATTTCTAAGGAGTCTATAATTGTTCCCAAGAAGGGAACCCTTGTTGACGGGGATAGAGAACTCTTTTCCACGTTCACTTTCCAGCCGTGAGACCTGAGAAAGGCCAGGACAATGTCCGTGTGAGCCTTTGCTTGAGGAAGGGACGACGCTTGGATCAGAATGTCGTCCAGGTAAGGTACTACTGCAATGCCCCTTGGTCTTAGCACCGCTAGAAGGGACCCTAGTACCTTTGTGAAAATCCTTGGAGCAGTGGCTAATCCGAAAGGAAGCGCCACGAACTGGTAATGTTTGTCCAGGAATGCAAACCTTAGGAACCGATGATGTTCCTTGTGGATAGGAATATGTAGATACGCATCCTTTAAATCCACCGTGGTCATGAATTGACCCTCCTGGATGGAAGGAAGAATAGTTCGAATGGTTTCCATCTTGAAAGATGGAACCTTGAGAAACTTGTTTAAGATCTTGAGATCTAAGATTGGTCTGAACGTTCCCTCTTTTTTGGGAACTATGAACAGATTGGAGTAGAACCCCATCCCTTGTTCTCTTATTGGAACAGGATGAATCACTCCCATTTTTAACAGGTCTTCTACACAATGTAAGAACGCCTGTCTTTTTATGTGGTCTGAAGACAACTGAGACCTGTGGAACCTCCCCCTTGGGGGAAGTCCCTTGAATTCCAGGAGATAACCCTGGGAGACTATTTCTAGCGCCCAAGGATCCAGAACATCTCTTGCCCAAGCCTGAGCGAAGAGAGAGAGTCTGCCCCCCACCAGATCCGGTCCCGGATCAGGGGCCAATATTTCATGCTGTCTTGGTAGCAGTGGCAGGCTTCTTGGCCTGCTTTCCCTTGTTCCAGCCTTGCATTGGTCTCCAAGCTGGCTTGGCTTGAGAAGTATTACCCTCTTGCTTAGAGGACGTAGCACTTTGGGCTGGTCCGTTTTTACGAAAGGGACGAAAATTAGGTCTATTTTTCGCCTTGAAAGGCCGATCCTGAGGAAGGGCGTGGCCCTTACCCCCAGTGATATCCGAGATAATCTCTTTCAAGTCAGGGCCAAACAGCGTTTTCCCCTTGAAAGGAATGTTTAGAAGCTTGTTCTTGGAAGACGCATCAGCCGACCAAGATTTCAACCAAAGCGCCTTTATCAGCTCATCAAACCAGAAACATGCGGCTGTAGTGACAGGGACAATGCATGAAATTGGTTGTAGAAGGTAACCCTGCTGAACAAACATCTTTTTAAGCAAACCTTCTAATTTTTTATCCATAGGATCTTTGAAAGCACAACTATCCTCTATGGGTATAGTGGTGCGTTTGTTTAAAGTAGAAACCGCTCCCTCGACCTTGGGGACTGTCTGCCATAAGTCCTTTCTGGGGTCGACCATAGGAAACAATTTTTTAAATATGGGGGGAGGGACGAAAGGAATACCGGGCCTTTCCCATTCTTTATTAACAATGTCCGCCACCCGCTTGGGTATAGGAAAAGCTTCTGGGAGCCCCGGCACCTCTAGGAACTTGTCCATTTTACATAGTTTCTCTGGGATGACCAACTTTTCACAATCATCCAGAGTGGATAATACCTCCTTAAGCAGAATGCGGAGATGTTCCAACTTAAATTTAAATGCAATTACATCAGGTTCAGCCTGTTGAGAAATGTTCCCTGAATCAGTAATTTCTCCCTCAGACAAAACCTCCCTGGCCCCCTCAGATTGGGTTAGGGGCCCTTCAGAGATATTAATATCAGCGTCGTCATGCTCTTCAGTAACTAAAACAGAGCAGCCACGCTTACGCTGACAAGGGTTCATTTTGGCTAAAATGTTTTTGACAGAATTATCCATTACAGCCGTTAATTGTTGCATAGTAAGGAGTATTGGCGCGCTAGATGTACTAGGGGCCTCCTGAGTGGGCAAGACTCGTGTAGACGAAGGAGGGAATGATGCAGTACCATGCTTACTCCCCTCACTTGAGGAATCATCTTGGGCATCATTGTCATTATCACATAAATCACATTTATTTAAATGAACAGGAATTCTGGCTTCCCCACATTCAGAACACAGTCTATCTGGTAGTTCAGACATGTTAAACAGGCATAAACTTGATAATAAAGTACAAAAAACGTTTTAAAATAAAACCGTTACTGTCACTTTAAATTTTAAACTGAACACACTTTATTACTGCAATTGCGAAAAAACATGAAGGAATTGTACAAAATTCACCAAATTTTCACCACAGTGTCTTAAAGCCTTAAAAGTATTGCACACCAAATTTGGAAGCTTTAACCCTTAAAATAACGGAACCGGAGCCGTTTTAACACTTTAACCCCTTTACAGTCCCTGGTATCTGCTTTGCTGAGACCCAACCAAACCCAAAGGGGAATACGATACCAAATGACGCCTTCAGAAAGCCTTTTCTAAGTATCAGAGCTCCTCTCACATGCGACTGCATGCCATGCCTCTCAAAAACAAGTGCGCCACACCGGCGCGAAAATGAGGCTCTGCTTATGCTTTGGGAAAGCCCCAGAGAAATAAGGTGTCTAATACAGTGCCTGCCGATATTATAATATCAATATACCCAGATAAAATGATTCCTCAAGGCTAAATATGTTTTAAAAATGAATCGATTTAGCCCAGAAAAGTCTACAATCTTAATAAGCCCTTATGAAGCCCTTATTTACCATCGTAATAAACATGGCTTACCGGATCCCATAGGGAAAAATGACAGCTTCCAGCATTACATCGTCTTGTTAGAATGTGTCATACCTCAAGCAGCAAGAGACTGCACACTGTTCCCCCAACTGAAGTTAATTGCTCTCAACAGTCCTGTGTGGAACAGCCATGGATTTTAGTTACGGTGCTAAAATCATTTTCCTCATACAAACAGAAATCTTCATCTCTTTTCTGTTTCTGAGTAAATAGTACATACCAGCACTATTTTAAAATAACAAACTCTTGATTGAATAATAAAAACTACAGTTAAACACTAAAAAACTCTAAGCCATCTCCGTGGAGATGTTGCCTGTACAACGGCAAAGAGAATGACTGGGGTAGGCGGAGCCTAGGAGGGATCATGTGACCAGCTTTGCTGGGCTCTTTGCCATTTCCTGTTGGGGAAGAGAATATCCCACAAGTAAGGATGACGCCGTGGACCGGACACACCTATGTTGGAGAAAGAGATGTCAGGGATGGTGGGAACCGCTTTGCCTCCGGACCCACGTATCTGGCTATTCAACATTATCCCAAATAAGACCCCAAAGGATAAAAGGAACCTAATTTTTATAGGTAGCAATTGCATAAAACAATGGGTGGCCAAGAACTGGAAGAGCAGGAACATACCTAGTATAGCACAGTGGCTACACACATTTAAACTAATTCTAGACCTTGAAGAATATACATATTTAGTCAACAAGAGATTAGATACTTACACCCAAATGAAGGTACTGTGGGAAGACCACGTAAAAACCAAAGACTACACACCCGTTCATTTAAGGGCGCCTTAGTGGTTAAAAACAACTTTTTACTCTAGGGAGCCATGCATTCAGATGTTAAATCAATAGGGTCTATATTTTCACATATCCAAGTATTGCAATCATGTCATTTGAAATTAATGTTATAGTTTGTATAATTTGTATAAGTTATATTAGTTTTCATGTTTAGATATATTCATGTTAATAGCAGTACACTAAGAGCACATAAGATGTATTATGGAAAAGGCATGTACTTGTATTTCTTGGCATTGAACAAAATGTATCCTACCCTTTTCTTTTTCAATAAAACTGCTTTTAAAAAAAAAAAAAAAAAAAAAAAAAAAAGAATTCACAACTTTAGGTAAAAATTTAAATGAAGTCCGCAACACCGCCTTATCCTGATGAAAAATCAGAAAAGGAGATTCACAAGAAAGAGCAGATAACTCAGAAACTCTTCTAGCAGAAGAGATGGCCAAAAGGAACAAAACTTTCCAAGAAAGTAATTTAATATCCAGAGAATGCATAGGTTCAAACGGAGGAGCCTGTATTGCCCTCAGAACCAAATTAAGACTCCAAGGAGGAGAGATTGACTTAATGACAGGCTTGATAAGAACCAAAGCCTGTACAAAACAATGAATATCAGGATGATTAGCAATCTTTCTGTGAAAAAGAACAGAAAGAGCAGAGATTTGTCCTTTCAAAGAACTTGCAGACAAACCCTTATCCAAACCATCCTGAAGAAACTGTAAAATTCTAGGAATTCTAAAAGAATGCCAAGAGAATTTATGTGAAGAACACCAAGAAATATAAGTCTTCCAGACTCTATAATATATCTCTCTAGACACAGATTTACAAGCCTGTAACATAGTATTAATCACTGAGTCAGAGAAACCTCTATGACTAAGTATCAAGCGTTCAATCTCCATACCTTCAAATTTAATGATTTGAGATTCTGATGGAAAAATGAGCCTTGAGATAGAAGGTCTGGCCTTAAAGGGACACTCAGGTTTTATTAAATTTTCATGATTCAGATACAGCATGTAATTTTAAACAACTTTCCAATTTACTTCCATTAAAAAAAATGTGCACAGTCTTTTATATGTACACTTTTTTGAGTCACCAGCTCCTACTGAGCATGTGCAAGAACACTATAACATGGTACAGGGGGAGTGGAAAGATACATAACTTTGAAATGTGTTAGAAAAAAATCTACTACTCATTTGAAATTCAGAGTAAATGCTATTGTATTATCTTGTTATCTTGCATTTGTTGATTATGCAAATCTACTGTGTTTACTGGTCCTTTAACGGAAGTGTCCAAGGTTGGCAACTGGCCATCCGAACGAGTTCCGCATACCAAAACCTGTGTGGCCATGCTGGAGCCACCAGCAGTACAAACGAATGCTCCATTAGGATTTTGGAAATCACTTTTGGAAGAAGAACTAGAGGCGGAAAGATATAAGCAGGTTGATAATTCCAGGGAAGTGACAACGCATCCACTGCTTCCGCCTGAGGATCCCTGGATCTGGACAGATAACTGGGAAGTTTCTTGTTTAGATGAGAAGCCATCATATCTATTTCTGGAAGTCCCCAGACTTGAACAATCTGAAGAAATACCTCTGGGTGAAGAGACCATACGCCCGGATGTAACGTCTGGCGACTAAGATAATCCGCTTCCCAATTGTCTATACCTGGGATGTGAACCGCAGAGATTAGACAGGAGCTGGATTCCGCCCATACAAGTATCCGAGATACTTCTTTCATAGCCTGAGGACTGTGAGTTCCACCTTGATGATTGACATACGCCACGGTTGTGACATTGTCTGTCTGAAAACAAATAAACGATTCTCTCTTCAGAAGAAGGCCAGAACTGAAGAGCTCTGAAAATCGCACGGAGTTCCAAAATGTTGATTGGTAATCTCGCCTCCTGAGATTCCCAAACCCCCTGCGTTGTCAGAGATCCCCATACAGCTCCCCAACCTGAAGGACTTGCATCTGTTGAGATCACAGTCCAGGTTGGATGAACAAAAGAGGCCCTTTGAATTAAACGATGGTGATCCAACCACCATGTCAGAGAAGATCGAACATTGGGATTTAAGGATATTAATTGTGATATCTTTGTATAATCCCTGCACCATTGGTTCAGCATACAAAGATGGAGAGGTCTCATGTGAAAACTAGCAAAGGGGATTGCGTCCGATGCAGCAGTCATGAGACCTAGAATTTCCATGCACAAAGCTACCGAAGGGAATGATTGAGACTGAAGGTTTCGACAGGCTGAAATCAATTTCAGACGTCTCTTTTCTGTTAGAGACAAAGTCATGGACACTGAATCTATTTGGAAACCCAAAAAGGTTACCCTTGTCTAAGGAATCATCCCTCTGACATTCACTGCACTCTGAGAGGAAAACCGGGCTTCAGCCTGCTGCGAAGCGCATATCAACGTAGAAATCTAGCACAAACTTACTTCTCCACCTCCATGGGAGGCAAAGTTTGTAAAACTGAATTGTGGGTGTGGTGAGGGGTGTATTTATAGGCATTTTGAGGTTTGGGAAACTTTGCCCCTCCTGGTAGGAATGTATATCCCATACGTCACTAGCTCATGGACTCTTGCCAATTACATGAAAGAAAGAGGGGTTAATACATTTTGATAGTGGTGGCGATGTCCGGAGCGGCAGATTAGGGGTTAATAATATTATTTTAGTATTTGCGATGCGGGAGGGCCTTGGTTTAGGGGTTAATAGGTAGTTTATGGGTGTTAGTGTACTTTTTAACACTCTAGTTATGAGTTTTATGCTACAGCTTTGTAACGTAAAACTCATAACTACTGATTTTAGATGGCGGTACGAATCTTGTGGTTATAGAGTATACCGCTCACTTTTTGGCCTCCCAGGCAAACTCAAACTTTTTTAAAAGTGCGGTACTGACGTTGCGTGACGGCCAAAAAGGTGTGCGGTACACCTATACCTACAAGACTTGTAATAGCGGCGTTAGGGAAAAAGCAGCGTTATGAAGCATAACGATGCTTTTTCACTCATAACGCCAAACTCGTAATCTAGCTGATAGTTAATAGAAGATTTAGACTCCTAAAAGCTATAAATTGAAAAATTTCCTATACAAAGAACAAAAAATGTTCAAATTAAAAATAAGGAGAATTTTCAACAAACTTTTTGATACAGGAGCCTTTGTGCCAAAGAAACCTTCATCAGTAGACAAACTTAAGTATGCTGTTGGTCAGAACAAAATTAATTAAAACAATTTTGAAAAGACCTTGTAAGTTTACTTAAAGGCATAATAACAGTCATAACCTTTTATGATATGAGCAACAACATGTGATGTTTGCAGATGAAATCAAGTACATGAACTAAATAGGTTAAAAACAGTAAATGTTAACGTACATGTAGAAACATTGCTAGCATAAAACATTATAAATAAATGCCACACAATTGAGCTGAAGAAATAACAACAGCTAAAAAGCTGAAAAGAACACTCTTAGCTTTTTAGAATTGTGTTCCAAGGCATGTTTCTACATTAACATCAGAGTCAGGATCAGAATGAGACATTTCGCAAAATGTAATAGAAAAAGAAAAAGAACATTAGGCAAAACAGTCAATTTCCACAATGTAACAGTTTCAGTAGAGATAAACAAAAGCAGGCAAAATAGCTTTCAAAGTTCATGAAAATAGCGAGTAATAAAGGGAGAGGGGTAAAATAACTAAACTTTGGCACCAGGTATGATGCATTACACAAATACAAGTTAAACATTTTTGGCGCAAAACTAACACCAGGAAATGACACAACTCGCGTCATAACAAACGCAATTTCGCGCCAAAACAACTAGCGTCAGCAACGACGCAGGAAATTACGAAATTTGCGCCATCAAGGGCGCAACTTCGCACCAAAAAATGTTGCGCCAAAAATGACACAATAAATAACAGCATTTTGCACCATCGCGATCCTAGATTTGCACGCAAAAAAAAGAAAGTCAAATTAGAAAAAGATTGAACCCCAGGTAAGAAAAAAGTTTAAAAAAACTTCCCAAACATGATTCCTATAGTGAAACTGTTTAGACTGCAAAAGGGAAATACACAAAGACCTTACTCATGGCAATTGGCAAATGTAAGTACAATACATATATTTAAAACTTTATATTAATACATAAAGCGCCAAACCATAGCTGAGAGTGTCTTAAATAATGAAAACATACTTACCTGAAGACACCCATCCACATATAGCAAATAGCCAAACCAGTACTGAAAAAGTATCAGCAGAGGTAATGGTATAGAAGAGTATATTGTCGATCTGAAAAGGGAGGTAGGAGATGAATCCCTACGACCGATAACAGAGAACCTTTGAAAAGATTTCCCGCGAGGTAAACCATAAAATCAAAAGGCGATACTCCCTTCACATCCCTCGGACAAACATTGTACTCTGAGAGGAATTGGGCATCAGAATGCTTAGAAGCGCTTATCACAGAAGAAATCATAAAAAACAAGCACAAACTTACTTCACCACCTCCATAGGAGGCAAAGTTTGTAAAACTGAATTGTGGGTGTGGTGAGGGGTGTATTTATAGGCATTTTGAGGTTTGGGAAACTTGGCCCCTCCTGGTAGGATTGTATATCCCATATGTCACTAGCTCATGGACTCTTGCCATGAAAGAAATACAAACATAAGAGCAACACATTCAGTCACTGATTTTGCACATATTTTATTAAGGAGATGTTATACACTTATCTGAATTTCCTTTGCAGTCTGAAGGGGAAACAACTGCACTGCCTATTACATTCATGTGCTGCATAACTGAGAACTCTGTTTCAAAGGATGTAAAAACCAGCGCTAGAGAGGGAGGGCACAAATGACTCACACTGAGGTCAGCCTCGGTACTAGGGAAAATAACTCTGAGATGGATGTGAAGCTTACAAGTTCAGGACCAACTTGTGCATGCAGGGTGAGAGTGACTTTTAAACTCTCAGAGACAGCAACTTCATAGCAAAGCTGTCTGAGTACTCAGTCTGCAGCATTTAGTGAGTTTGGCAGAACAATAAAAAAACGGACACATGGCTATAAAAGTTCTTACTTCAGGATGGCAGGTTTTCTGAGCTCTATATCTGGTTTCTCTGTGCTAGCCCTGATGTTCTCTGCTGATCAGAGCACAGTATCCTGCAAAGCAATTTTAATTTCTCCACCTACAACATAGTATTTGTGCCCCAGAATGCACTGCTGATTGACAGGGAGAGCTCATTGTGCATGGAGGGAGGGGAGGAAAGCACAGGAGAGGGCCGTACAGGGGAGGTGGGGACAGGATGGAAGCATTATTGAGACAAACACTGCAGCATAACTACTTTAAAATTAGTAAGAGTGCGCTAGCAGCAGCAGGGGATGTGTCACTGGTTTAGGCAAATAACATAATTTATGTAAGAACTTACCTGATAAATTCATTTCTTTCATATTAGCAAGAGTCCATGAGCTAGTGACGTATGGGATATACATTCCTACCAGGAGGGGCAAAGTTTCCCAAACCTCAAAATGCCTATAAATACACCCCTCACCACACCCACAAATCAGTTTAACAAATAGCCAAGAAGTGGGGTGATAAAAAAGTGTGAAAGCATATAAAATAAGGAATTGGAATAGTTGTGCTTTATACAAAAAAATCATAACCACCAAAAAGGGTGGGCCTCATGGACTCTTGCTAATATGAAAGAAATGAATTTATCAGGTAAGTTCTTACATAAATTATGTTTTCTTTCATGTAATTAGCAAGAGTCCATGAGCTAGTGACGTATGGGATAATGACTACCCAAGATGTGGATCTTTCCACGCAAGAGTCACTAGAGAGGGAGGGATAAAATAAAGACAGCCAATTCCTGCTGAAAATAATCCACACCCAAAATAAAGTTTAATGAAAACATAAGCAGAAGATTCAAACTGAAACCGCTGCCTGAAGTACTTTTCTACCAAAAACTGCTTCAGAAGAAGAAAACACATCAAAATGGTAGAATTTAGTAAAAGTATGCAAAGAGGACCAAGTTGCTGCTTTGCAAATCTGATCAACCGAAGCCTCATTCCTAAACGCCCAGGAAGTAGAAACTGACCTAGTAGAATGAGCTGTAATCCTTTGAGGCGGAGTTTTACCTGACTCGACATAAGCATGGTGAATTAAGGATTTCAACCAAGATGCCAAAGAAATGGCAGAAGCTTTCTGACCTTTCCTAGAACCGGAAAAGATGACAAATAGACTAGAAGTCTTACGGAAAGACTTAGTAGCCTCAACATAATATTTCAAAGCTCTAACAACATCCAAAGAATGCAACGATTTCTCCTTAGAATTCTTAGGATTAGGACATAATGAAGGAACCACAATTTCTCTACTAATATTGTTGGAATTCACAACCTTAGGTAAAAATTCAAAAGAAGTTCGCAACACCGCCTTATCCTGATGAAAAATCAGAAAAGGAGACTCACAAGAAAGAGCAGATAATTCAGAGACTCTTCTGGCAGAAGAGATGGCCAAAAGGAACAAAACTTTCCAAGAAAGTAATTTAATGTCCAATGAATGCATGGGTTCAAAAGGAGGAGCTTGAAGAGCCCTCAGAACCAAATTCAAACTCCAAGGAGGAGAAATTGACTTAATGATAGGTTTTATACGAACCAAAGCTTGTACAAAACAATGAATATCAGGAAGATTAGCAATCTTTCTGTGAAAAAGAACAGAAAGAGCAGAGATTTGTCCTTTCAAGGAACTTGCGGACAAACCTTTATCTAAACCATCCTGAAGAAACTGTAAAATTCTCGGAATTCTAAAATAACGCCAGGAAAAATGATGAGAAAGACACCAAGAAATATAAGTCTTCCAGACTCTATAATATATCTCTCTAGATACAGATTTACGTGCCTGTAACATAGTATTAATCACAGAGTCAGAGAAACCTCTTTGACCAAGAATCAAGCGTTCAATCTCCATACCTTTAAATTTAAGGATTTGAGATCCTGATGGAAGAAAGGACCTTGTGACAGAAGGTCTGGTCTTAACGGAAGAGTCCACGGCTGGCAAGAGGCCATCCGGACAAGATCCGCATACCAAAACCTGTGAGGCCATGCTGGAGCTACCAGCAGAACAAACGAGCATTCCTTCAGAATCTTGGAGATTACTCTTGGAAGAAGAACTAGAGGCGGAAAGATATAGGCAGGATGATACTTCCAAGGAAGTGATAATGCATCCACTGCCTCCGCCTGAGGATCCCGGGATCTGGACAGATACCTGGGAAGTTTCTTGTTTAGATGAGAAGCCATCAGATCTATTTCTGGGAGTTCCCACATTTGAACAATCTGAAGAAATACCTCTGGGTGAAGAGACCATTCGCCCGGATGCAACGTTTGGCGACTGAGATAATCCACTTCCCAATTGTCTATACCTGGGATATGAACCGCAGAGATTAGACAGGAGCTGGATTCCGAACAAACCAGAATTCAAGATACTTTTTTCATAGCCAGAGGACTGTGAGTCCCTCCTTGATGATTGATGTATGCCACAGTTGTGACATTGTCTGTCTGAAAACAAATGAACGACTCTCTCTTCAGAAGAGGCCAAGACTGAAGAGCTCTGAAAATTGCACGGAGTTCCAAAATATTGATCGTAATCTCACCTCCTGAGATTCCCAAACCCCTTGTGCTGTCAGAGACCCCCACACAGCTCCCCAACCTGTAAGACTTGCATCTGTTGAGATTATAGTCCAGGTCGGAAGAACAAAAGAAGCCCCCTGAATTAAACGATGGTGATCTGTCCACCACGTTAGAGAATGTCGGACAATCGGTTTTAAAGATATTAATTGAGATATCTTTGTGTAATCCCTGCACCATTGATTCAGCATACAGAGCTGAAGAGGTCGCATGTGAAAACGAGCAAAGGGGAGAGGTTGAATGTGAAAACGAGCAAAGGGGATCGCGTCCGATGCAGCAGTCATAAGACCTAGAATTTCCATGCATAAGGCTACCGAAGGGAATGATTGTGACTGAAGGTTTCGACAAGCTGAAATCAATTTTAGACGTCTCTTGTCTGTCAAAGATAGAGTCATGGACACTGAATCTATCTGGAACCCTAAAAAGGTTACCTTTGTCTGAGGAATCAAGGAACTTTTTAGTGAATTGATCCTCCAACCATGATCTTGAAGAAACAACACAAGTCGATTCGTATGAGATTCTGCTAAATGTGAAGACTGAGCAAGTACCAAGATATCGTTCAAATAAGGAAATACCACAATACCCTGTTCTCTGATTACAGACAGAAGGGCACCTAGAACCTTTGTAAAAATTCTTGGAGCTGTAGCTAGGCCAAACGGCAGAGCCACAAACTGGTAATGCTTGTCCAGAAAAGAGAATCTCAGGAACTGATAGTGAGCTGGATGAATCGGAATATGCAGATATGCATCCTGTAAATCTATTGTAGACATATAATGTCCTTGCTGAACAAAAGGCAATATAGTCCTTACAGTTACCATTTTGAATGTTGGTATCCTTACATAACGATTCAATATTTTTAGATCCAGAACTGGTCTGAAGGAATTCTCCTTCTTGGGTACAATGAAGAGATTCGAATAAAACCCCAGCCCCTGTTCCAAAACTGGAACTGGCATAATTACTCCAGCCAACTCTAGATCTGAAACACATTTCAGAAATGCTTGAGCTTTCACTGGGTTTACTGGGACACGGGAAAGAACAAATCTCTTTGCAGGAGGTCTTATCTTGAAACCAATTCTGTACCCTTCTGAAACAATGTTCTGAATCCAAAGATTGTGAACAGAATTGATCCAAATTTCTTTGAAAAAACGTAATCTGCCCCCTACCAGCTGAACTGGAATGAGGGCCGCACCTTCATGTGGACTTAGAAGCTGGCTTTGCTTTTCTAGAAGGCTTGGATTTATTCCATACTGGAGATGGTTTCCAAACTGAAACTGCTCCTGAGGATGAAGGATCAGGCTTTTGTTCTTTGTTGAAACGAAAGGAACGAAAACGATTATTAGCCCTGTTTTTACCTCTAGATTTTTTATCCTGTGGTAAAAAAGTTCCTTTCCCACCAGTAACAGTTGAGATAATAGAATCCAACTGAGAACCAAATAATTTATTACCCTGGAAAGAAAGGGAAAGTAGAGTTGATTTAGAAGACATATCAGCATTCCAAGTTTTAAGCCATAAAGCTCTTCTAGCTAAAATAGCTAGAGACATAAACCTGACATCAACTCTGATAATATCAAAAATG
Organism: Bombina bombina; assembly: GCF_027579735.1. Taxonomy (NCBI): domain Eukaryota; kingdom Metazoa; phylum Chordata; class Amphibia; order Anura; family Bombinatoridae; genus Bombina; species Bombina bombina. The sequence goes on from NC_069501.1 coordinate 1,218,943,615, forward strand.
GCATCACAGATAAAATTATTAGCATGTTGAAGAAGAATAATAATATTATGAGAATCATGATCTGTTACTTGTTGCGCTAAAGTTTCCAACCAAAAAGTTGAAGCTGCAGCAACATCAGTCAATGATATAGCAGGTCTAAGAAGATTACCTGAACACAGATAAGCTTTTCTTAGAAAGGATTCAATTTTCCTATCGAAAGGATCCTTAAAGGAAGTACCATCTGCCGTAGGAATAGTAGTACGTTTAGCAAGGGTAGAAATAGCCCCATCAACTTTAGGGATTTTGTCCCAAAACTCTAATCTGTCGGACGGTACAGGATATAATTGCTTAAAACGTTTAGAAGGAGTAAATGAATTACCCAAATTATTCCATTCTCTGGAAATTACTTCAGAAATAGCACCAGGAACAGGAAAAACTTCTGGAATAACCACAGGAGATCTAAAGACCTTGTCTAAACGTTTAGATTTAGTATCAAGAGGACCAGAATCCTCAATTTCTAATGCAATTAGGACTTCTTTAAGTAAAGAACGGATAAATTCCATTTTAAATAAATATGACGATTTATCAGCATCAACCTCTGAGATAGAATCCTCTGTATCAGAAGAATCATTAGAATCAGAATGATGATGTTCATTTAAAAATTCATCTGTATAAAGAGAAGTTTTAAAAGACTTTTTATGTTTACCAGAATGAGGAATAACAGACATAGCCTTCTTAATGGATTCAGAAACAAAATCTCTTATGTTATCAGGAACACTCTGAACATTAGATGTTGATGGAACTGCAACAGGTAATGGTACATTACTAAAGGAAATATTTTCTGCATTAACAAGTTTGTCATGACATGTAATACAAACAACAGCTGGAGGAACAACTACCAAAAGTTTACAGCAGATACACTTAGCTTTGGTAGTTCCAGCACCAGGCAACGATTTTCCAGTAGTATCTTCTGACTCAGTTGCAACGTGGGACATCTTGCAATATGTAATAGAAAAAACAACATATAAAGCAAAATTGATCAAATTCCTTAAATGACAGTTTCAGGAATGGGAAAAAATGCCAGTGAACAAGCTTCTAGCAACCAGAAGCAACAAATAATGAGACTTAAATAAAGTGGAGACAAATTTGACGCCCACAATATTTGGCGCCTAAATGCTATTAGCGCCAAAAATGACGCCACATCCGGAATGCCGACATTTTTGGCGCAAAAAACGTAAAAAATGATGCAACTTCCGGCGACACGTATGACGCCGGAAATAGAAAAAAAATTCCGCGCCAAGAAAGTCCGCACCAAGAATGACGCAATAAAATGAAGCATTTTCAGCCCCCACGAGCCCACAGGGAAAGTCAAATTTTAAGGTAAGATAAAAATGATATATTCAAGTGCATTATCCCAAATATGAAACTGACTGTCTGAAATATGGAAATGTTGAACATCCTGAGTCAAGGCAAATAAATGTTTGAATACATATATTTAGAACTTTATAAAAAAGTGCCCAACCATAGCTTTAGAGTGTCACAGAAAATAAGACTTACTTACCCCAGGACACTCATCTACATGTTGTAGAAAGCCAAACCAGTACTGAAACGAGAATCAGCAGAGGTAATGGTATATATAAGAGTATATCGTCGATCTGAAAAGGGAGGTAAGAGATGAATCTCTACGACCGATAACAGAGAACCCATGAAATAGACCCCGTAGAAGGAGATCATTGAATTCAAACAGGCAATACTCTCCTCACATCCCTCTGACATTCACTGCACGCTGAGAGGAAAACCAGGCTCCAACCTGCTGCGGAGCGCATATCAAGGTAGAATCTAGCACAAACTTACTTCACCACCTCCATAGGAGGCAAAGTTTGTAAAACTGATTTGTGGGTGTGGTGAGGGGTGTATTTATAGGCATTTTGAGGTTTGGGAAACTTTGCCCCTCCTGGTAGGAATGTATATCCCATACGTCACTAGCTCATGGACTCTTGCTAATTACATGAAAGAAATATAAAATCAATAAAGCAAATAAGTGATAAAATACAAACACATTTATATCAATAAACACATAGGTAAAATCCTGAATTGGTTCGATTGTGCTAAACAGCAGCAGGGAATGTGTCACTGATATAGGCAAATGTTGTTTGAATATATTATGAAATCAATAAAGCAAATTTGTTATAAAATACAAACATTTTTTTTTTTTTTTTATAGGTTTTATTTGGTTTAAAGGATGAAAGATAACAATTGGGGACACGCAGGACCCCTGCTCCACTAGACATAGTAAACATGAAAATCAAACAAACGTGTCTAAGATAAATAAGCATACATTTAGTGCATACAAAAATATCCATATATAGAGTCATAATTCCCCACTCTAGAGATAAGTAAGTAAATTCTAGCCAAGGGGGAGTTTATATTCCCATGAAATGGGAGGAGTTGTGACGGAAATAGTCCGCCTAATTTGAACCCTGGTGAGGGCTCTGTAAATAGTGGGGGGGGGGGGGGAGGTGAACTAGTATAAAATATCCAACATTGAAAATGTATAGATGGTTAGGTAAAACACAGTATAAGAATTAGAGATGAGTGTTATTTGCTCTATACATGAAATTAATTCCTTAACTTTCCTTAAGAGATAACGTGCCGTAAGATATTGTAGGTTACATAACTCTGGATATCTCGTATAACCTTGAGCCCACCTTCCATGTAGAGGGATCCTGCCATAAAACTTTGCTAGACTAAGTAGTTTAATCTTACAGCTATCATGTGGGAAAATGATGTTTCATAAATAGTACATCATTCAACCACGAAATAGATTTCCCATGTTAGTAAGAACCACTTCCCTACATAGCCCTTCTTCTTGCTGTATATAGGAGTTTATCATAAGTTGGCGTGTTCATGGGTTAACCATCATTTATGTGAACTCCCCCCAGACCCTGGCCACTGGTCCAGAAGGAAAAACCACAAATAATAATGATACAGAAATAGAATGCAATGACAATATATACTCGTCCTCGTCGAGGGCCCCCTCAAACCCCCGGACTGGACAGACACATTTAAAAGGTTTATCGGTATCATTAGACCCATGCTCATTACGGTTGAAATATGACTGCAATGGCATCAGCTTCACATACGCTTATGTAAGTGTTTCACCCGGGGCTCCCCACTAACCCACAGGCAAAATGTTAAGACAAGATACCCACAGCCAATATTGTAAAAGCCATCAGCCAACTACACATAAGAAAGCAATCAGCGAATTAAGGTAACACAAAGGTCCCATTGCGTTGTTATGGAGAATGTCTGTAAAGGTAACCACACCAGTCTTATTAGAGCTTCATACATTAAGGTGATGGAATGTCCCAGCCTATAAAGTAGGATATGAGATAAACCTAGTATTGGACACTTAATATTAGAGAACCATAGCATGTAATATGTAGCATTGGTATATTTACATTGTAAAATGGTGCAAGAAAACACTCACTGTGGATATGAGGTATACCATGCCATACCACTAACTTCTAATTAGATGATGATAAAGATTAGCCTTAGTGGCCGCTTAACACTAACAAGAGAAAAGTCATAGCAATGTATAAGGGTGGGTAACCAGTCACAACCTGCTGGTAAGCAAAAAAGAGACAAAAAATAAAAACAGAAGCAGGCTGCTATTTTGTTAGTAAAGTTCATCCCATGGAACTTGAAAAGTGTTGAAATGACATGTACTTCTGCTACTCATTTACCCCACTCCCCTCTTGTGAGTCTCTGTTTTATGGTTAGATTCGCCTGCAGGATCGCCGATGTCACAGATCATCCATGAAAATGAGACCACTTCCCCCATAAACGAAGCAGGTCTGGGGAGCCTGCCGCGGAGTGCTAGGACCCCCGTGGAGGCATCTGCAGAAGGCTTTGAGGGAGGTAGTACTGCAGCTGTATAGGTGAAATGTCCCTGCGTCTCGTTACTGGCTGCTAAACTGTAATGGAGCCCTCCAGCAGGGCTCAGATGCAAGATGGCTAATGATGCGTCAGAATATCGACCCATACAGCTCCTCAACATACAGCAAGCTGTGGCAGCATTCCAAGCAGCAGAGGGTTTAGGTAGTACGGGCAGGCATACTGTGTTGCTCTCTGCACAGGACTCTGCAGTGAATATGAGCTGTTCAGGCTGTATGTCTCCCATTAGATCTGTAGGGAACTTAGTTTGCAAATTAAAGGGAGATTCTTCAACAGTGCCCCACGTATCAGTTGAACAAGGTGCAATTAGGGGCTCAGTCAATGGCTTGGACCTGCGAATGAAGGGTCGACATACTTCCTTCAAAGAGTCCCATTCACCCATTATCACTGCTTGTAGTTCTGAAAAGTGGGCATCCAGTAGCGCTCCAACCTCTTGTAGAAAAAGTGCAGCCTCCGCCATTTTAAATAAGCCGCAGGGAAACTGATATGTCAGATGGTAGACAAAATGCTTCGATAGGGGTGAAAATAACACAGCGCGTGTCAGTTTTTAATCATTCCCGGTCATAAATTACTCTCCTTAGTGCTCTGTTAGGTGAATCAATAGGTTTACTGCTGTATTATCTTAGTCAAGAAATGACCAGCCGGTACAATTATAATCTGGGCTCATTGTAAGTTATTATAACAGATGATATTTGCCACGTTAATGGCAAAATGTACTCACATCTATAGATTCTTCTTTTCTAGGCAGGCTTGATGATGTGTCCCATTGCCAATGTTTGTCACCGCTACACAAAGTCTCAGTCTCAGCATCTATTCAATGATTATAGGTAGCAGTGGTTAATTGCGTGTAGTTGCTGTAGCCTGCTCTTTACTTTAGGCCTCTTGGGGGTATTTCCAATTGCGGCATTAACACCGCTGTGAGCAAGCCAGGATATTATTAGTATCTTAACGGTTCACGTTATCAACCCTTTCTGAGGCAAATTTTTTCTTTTATTGAGCTATTGTGCCCCCAAATAGTCTCCTCATGAACGGAGCTCAGCTTCTATGCGTCCATCTCCTTTGCCAGTCAGGCTCCGCCCCCCCAAACACATTTATTTTAATAAACACATAGGTAAAATCCTAATTTTATAGTAAAGGCAAGTATTTCAATAATTTAAAAATGCTATTGCATTGAGTTAAAAGAAAATTGTGGATTTACATATACAACTTGTTTGCAAGTTTAGAAATATAGTGGTGCACCACTCTTTATGTTGCGGTAGTAGCTGTAGTGCACTATATTTCTTACTTTAAAATTAAACTCCAGCTAAACACAGTGATCACGTATTATATTTTTTTCTTTTTGTCATGCTGCAGAAATCCAGACCAGAAAAGGTTTGGATTTCGCAATATTTGTATCTTTGCATCTTGGTTAGGCTTGCATCCTATCTGAAAAAAAGTTGATTTCAGATAGGATGCCAGCCTAACCAAGATGCAAAGATACACATATTGCAAAATCCAAACCTTTTCTGGTCCCAAGCAGTTTGAATAAAAGAATTTCTACATGTACTTCAAGAAGATTGTGCGAGATTAGCATTCAGCTTTCGATTCTCTCTGCAATCTCATCCCGCCGTCAGAGGTGGAGCTAGTGTTCCAACCAGACAAGTGGATTTTTGGAACAAACAGATATCCGTTTGTTTTCTCCGGCCCAGCAACAGCTTGCCACCAGTAAGCAGCCACTCTTAAGTGCCGGCCTGCCGTATTGCATCGGTTACAGTACTATACCAGCAATTTTGTGAGTGTATTTTCACTTATTCCTTCACACACATTGTTTTTTGACATACACTATGAGGCGCCCCTTTCTCTCTTTCTTTTGATTCCAGGTTAACTTTTGCATCGGGTATCTAAGTGGAGCTGCCTCATCTGCCACAACATAGTCGGATCAGGATCTGTGTTTAAACAACACCGTTTCCTCTACCATTCACCCCGGAGTCTTAAACATTTGAGAGACTGGTGAACATTTCACTATACACCATTAGTGTGGTTTTATATTCCATTGGTTTGCGTTTTTATTATTATTATTACTTTTGCACATTTTAATTTTATGTTTGATTTTCTTTTTGCTTGATTTTATTTTATCTTTATTAATTATTTATTATTCTCTATTCACTCATTCAACATTTTTTGTATATGTTACCTTCACAAAGGGTATCAGCATTTTTAGTATTTGATTATTGGCTTTAAATAGCAATCTGACACTTCAAAATTCTATTTATCCACTTGGATTTTTTACACATACTTATGTGGACATTTGCACACACACTTATCTAATACTCAGGTGCGCCCCCTTTAGGATACCCTCTTGTTAAAATCCTTTGGTGCACATCACACTCTAAGCTATTGCCGGTTCTCTTAAAGGGCCATACACAATTTCTAAAAGTGCTTATATAAAAAAAAAACTAAAGCTGCTAGAGGGTTTAGAGGCTTCCCTGATCATGTTCCCAATGATAGTAGAACTATTAAAGAATATGATATGGATAAAAAAATGTGTCATGAGGGGAGCAGATAAAGTCCCCTGTACTTGTGTAAAGGCACTTACCTTACGCAGCACCCCTCCACTGGCTTACCAGGCATGTCAATAGTAATGCAGCTGCAACAGTATCCAGTAGAGAGCCCATCCAGTGCAGGTATAGAGTACCGCATAGGATTGCAGTAGGAAATACCGGAGTCCCTCGGGGGAGGCTAAGGATGAGTCCCTGCAACACCTGAAGGTAGTTATGGCTGAAGTCCCGTTAGGAAAATGTTGTGCACATAACAGGGTATTCCTGTGTCCCTGTATCATTCAGCTGCTGTGAAGTTTTTTTTTTCTTTCTTCTTTGTAAATGATATTCCCCAGGGACTCTTGGTCTCACATAGGTCTGAGCTCCCAATTTGTAATCCATAAGCAAGAAAGCTGGAATGAATGTGTCACTATTGTCCGTTCTTGTTCTCTGCGCCACACCTCTCAGTACAAAGCTAAGTGCTTTATTGGTGTGACACATTGCACATGTTCTACCAAACTGATATGTCAGGGTACATACAGTATATAGTATGAGCCCAGTTCTGGAGCTACATCAGTTTAATTTAAGGGTGAATGTATGATAGGGGTAGTTCTATCAGAACAGTGAATGCGACTACAATGAGGAGCGCATGCGTGGTATGGATTTGTTATCAGACACCTGACGGAACGTCACTTCCGTTCGCTAGTCTGATGAATTCGCTCTTCTGACAGAACACAGGGTAACATTTACAAACCATAGTAACAGGTTGTTATATGAATTTGATTATTTGTAGTGTTTTGCAAGAATGTGGTATTTTTTAAGTGCTGAATTTTAATGAGTGTAAGTATCGGCTGTTAATGTTTTGTTTTGTGTAGTGGGCAAGTGATTTTAAGTGTTTTCTAAGAGCATGTTTTTATTTTTCAGCTAATATGTGTGAAGGGGTACTGTATGAATGGAATAGATATTAAGGTATTTATGATTTTCCCTGATGGACTTTTAGCTTGCTGTCATATTGTGTTTGCGTGACATACAGAGTGTTTCACGCGGACAAAGGGGAGAGTATTTGATGAGTATCTTTATGGGATTTAAGTGTTTTTTAAGTAAGAAAATGTACTTAAAGGGACACTGTACCCAAAATTTTTATTTCGTGATTCAGATTGAGAATGAAATTTTAAGCAAATTTTGAATTTACTCCTATTATCAAATTTTCTTTATTCTCTTGGTATTTTTATTTGAAATGCAAGAATGTAAGTTTAGATGCCGGCCCATTTTTGGTGAACAACCTGGGTTGTCCTTGCTGATTGGTGGATAAATTCATCCACCAATAAAAAAAGTGCTGTCCAGAGTACTGAAACCAAAAAAAAGCTTAGATGCCTTCATTTTCAAATAATTATAGCAAGAGAACGAAGAAAAATTGATAATAGGAGTAAAATAGAAAGTTGCTTAAAATTGCATGCTCTTTATGAATTACAAAAAAAATATTTGGGTTCAGTGTCCCTTTAAAATGATTAACAAAATATTTGTACTTACAGGATTAGAATATGGAGTTGTAGCCATAAAAACACTAACTAAATTTTTTTTTTTTTTAGTTTAGTTTTTCCATACTTAGGTTAAGCTGTACAGATACATTTCTATAGTGCAATCTCCAAAATGCAATGCATTGAATGCAAGTAAAGCTTTTAAGTACAGAAATGCCTGGCGCCTAGGTGAAGAAAAAGACAAAAAAGACTGTCAAGTTTGCCTAACCACCATATTGCAGTAAAGTTGCTGAACATTTTTTGGACCCATTCTTTGCATTGTAAGCTGGTACTAAACTCCAGAATTGGACTCTGGGCAACCTATGACTGTTTCCTATGATGTGTGTCTTTAGAACATAAAGACTATCCTTCTCTTGACTGTGCCTTCATTGCTGGAGTTATGTACCTGTGATGGTACCGCAGAGCATCCCCAGCGAAATTAGAGGAGTATTCTTTTAACTTATTTACTTATATCACTTGTTTCTCTTGTAATTGTGTTATTTTTATGAATCATATGGGTTATAAGAAGTCATATAGCTTTGTCTGCTGAAAAGTATGCTTTATTTGTATTAGTACACACTGTAGTTTATGTGCATAAACAAAGTAATCTTCCAGATAGGGGTGTAACTTTAAACCTTGATGTGTCTTACAATAGAGAAAGGTATGAGAATATGAAGTTTTTGTAGGAAATGCCCATTGCAATCATTCTGTAGTGTATAAATCAAACTACTTAAAATAAAAGATTAAGGGCATGCCTCAGCTAGATATTTGTAACAATCATAAGGTTATTTTTTAGTAGTTCAAAGAGCAAGTGTGAAGAAATTAATTTTAAAGAAAATGTTTTTATTGTCTGTTTTATTTTTCATTGTTTTGCAAGCCTTAGCACAAGTTACGAGCATAGTTATATAGCTTCATGCTGAAGTCTAGCAGTATTTACTTGCTTAGTATTCATGTTTAAGGTATCGTTTAAATTATATAGAGTAGCTGTGAGTTAATTCTCTGTAGAAGTGCAATAAATGTATTTAGTTTGTATTATATACCCACAATGTTTTTTGGATATAGATGACATATGATAAGTAAAGGTATTAAAGGAAATTGTGATGCTTATAAAAGAGAAAAGTTATGTTGTGTATTATTGTGATTGTATCAGATTGCGTGCTCATCTTGTGCTGTTTTGTTTCCTTCTTAGATTCCTTCTGACTCAAGTATCTGTTGCTATGGGATCCACCTATTTCCCTTGTCTACCCTATGAACAAACCATCATACTTCCAGCATGTACCTGCAGATGGACACTTTCTTATGTGCAAGGCACCCCTAGTGCAAATGGACTCTGGTATAGAAACATAGGGCTAGATTTATCAAAGCTGAGGCGTACAGGGGCACGTATACGCGCCCCTGTACGCCTCAGCTCACCTGTGGCAGGGCGAAATTACCCGCAGGTAATCAACATTGCACATGCAATCCCGCCCCCTGCCCGCGCACAGCCAATCACGCACGGGTAGGAGCTGTCAATCTCCTCGGTCTGGTGACCGCTGCTTGATAAATCACGGCGAGCAAGTTTTTGTGAGAACTTGCAGCCGTAGGGGCTTGATAAATCGAGCCCATAGTGTCTGAGGGAGGTGGAGCTCTAAGAGAACAAGACTGTTCTTAAAGTGGTAAGCGGCCAGCCAGAGATGCTTGTGCTGTTCCCATGGTATGCTTCACTGTGTAGAGTGAACAGAGCAGGGAACTGTCGGTAATATTGGGGGTGCTAGCTATGCAGGTTGAGAAATAAAGATGCAGTGTTCTTTGGGGTAGATGGGGGTTTGGCTGGGTCTTTGTGCAGATAGATCAGTAGTTTGGGGATTCTGGGAGGTAGACTGAGAGTATTGGAGAGACCATACTAAAGTGACAAATTGTGCCCTATTAGATATCATAGCAATAAGTGTGTATACAGTATATACTCACACAGATTCATGTTATACCGTAGTATTAGGCTTACATTGTTATTAATAGATTTACTAATTTTATGTGCCTTTCATATAGTGGTTTATATAGTGGTTATCTTGTTACTAACGTATCCATGAAATTTAAGAACATTAGACATGCGCAATTCGTTTCGGCCGAATTTAGTTTTAGGACAAATTTTTGCCGATTCGGAGATTCAGATTTATCCATATTTCCGAATCGGCAACATAACTAATATTACAAAAAATTCCAAAAATGAATAAATCAGTTTCCAAATTTTCATATCCATTCTTTATTCATATTCCGAATTTTTCATTGTTCTAATCTAAACCGCAGTTCCCAGACATTGTCGACACTTACTAAATCACTAAATAAAGCTATTAACCCCTAAAACGCAGTTCCCCGACATCGTCGACACTAACTAAACCTATTAACTCCTAAACCGCAGTTCCCAGACATCGCCAACACTAACTAAACCTATTAACCCCTAAACCGCAGTTCCCCGACATCGCCAACACTAACTAAACCTATTAACCCCTAAACTGCAGTTCCGAAACATCACCAACACTAACTAAACCTATTAACCCCTAAACCGCAGTTCCCAGACATCGCCAAGACTAACTAAACCTATTAACCCCTAAACTGCAGTTCCCCGACATCGCCAACACTAACTAAACCTATTAACCCCTAAACTGCAGTTCTGAAACATCACCAACACTAACTAAACCTATTAACCCCTAAACCACAGTTCCCCGACATTGCCAACACTAACTAAACCTATTAACCCCTAAACTGCAGTTCCGAAACATCACCAACACTAACTAAACCTATTAACCCCTAAAAAGCAGTTCCCCAACATCGCCGACACTAACTAAAACACAAAATTAACCTATTAACCAATAAAACCTCCATTCCCAAACATCGCCAACACTAACTAAACCTATTAACCCCTAAACCGCAGTTCCCCGACATTAACTAAACATATTAACCACTAAAACGCAGTTCCCCGATATCGCCGACACTAACTAAACCTATTAACCCCTAAAAAAGATGAAGACAGAAGATGCTGGTCCCACGATGGATACAGATGGAGCCGTCTGGATGAAGATGCTTCGCTGCTGGGATGAAGATCTTTCGCTGAACTTCAGCAACTGGGAGTACTAATTTTTGGGTTATTGTTAAGTATTTTTTTTTTTAGATTAGGGCTTTTGATGGGCTGAAAAAGAGCTGAATGCTCTTTTAAGGGCAGTTAAAGAGCTGAATGCCCATACAAATGCCCTTTTCAGATTAGTTGTTTTTTAGTTAGGTTTTTTTATTTTGGGGGTGGGGGTTTGTAATGTTAGGGGGTGTTTGTTGCAATTTTTAGCAAAAGAGCTGTTAACTTTAGGGCAATGACCTACAAAAGGTCCTTTTTAAGGGTTATTGGTAGTTTATTATAGATTAGGGTTTTTTTTTTGTTTTTTTTTTAAACGGGGTATTAGAATAGGAATATTTTTTTTTAATGTTTTTTTTGTGAGATTTGTGAAATCAGTGAGCTTGTGTAAATTTGTTTAGAAGGTCACACATTGATTGATTCTATACCAAAATAAATGGAATCGTAGATATGAGCAAGAAAAAAAAAGAAAACAGAAATCTTTGTTACATCCTACTAATATCCATTTCAGTATATACCTTTATAACTTAGCCCTGGTTATATTTAGCAACATGTAAGGCTATATTCTTTACAGCCTTTCACTACACATTTAATATTGCTTGTGTTATTATAATGCTAAAGATCCAATGTTTTAAACAAATTGACTACTGCCTAAATTCTATTACCATGTACTAGAACTCCAATCAGAGATACTATACATTAGCTCTTCACGTTATATATCTTATCACGTATCATATATCTTATATAGCAAAAAAAAAGAAGCAGAAGAGCATAGAAAAAGACAAAGGATAAATATATACAGTATGCAATATATAATCTACGTGTGAGAGCAACACTGTCCCATTCTAATAGATCCCTTGGGATATTTTCAAGTGATGCCTGGGTATATAGAAATATTATGTTTCTAGGGACTGCCAAAGGCTAATTGAGAAAAGAGTCCTCCTGGGTATCCAATTGCGTTGTTATGAATAACCCTGAGTACACAGGGGATCATATGATTGTGAGTCCCTAGATGTTTGGCAAACTTTAATGTAAACACAAAACACTGCAAGTATATGTTCAGCAGTGGCCAACCTTTAATACTTCTTTTAATATTCAATTTTCCTTATAAGCTCTGAAATCAATAGAAAGAAGGTAAAAAAAAAACAAAAAACTCCTTTCTTCTTTTTTCGTCCAGGGGTCACAATGTATTACACAAGTAATTCTACTTAACTTGGTCATTAATGGCTATAGGTTTATCCCTTGTCAGAAAGACGACATATAATGAGACCAGGGTGATAACTCTCCAATTTTGCATTTTTTTTTTTTAAAGGATGTTTACTTTATATATACGTCGTCTAATTCACAGTCTGCTTTATCAAAGCATAGTGCCTCTTTTGAATGTTTGCTAGGGAACAAAGAAATAGCAAAGAGCTACCAATATTGATACTTGCGATTTGTTCCCTTTCTTCTCCCTTTGAATTGGATGTTGTAATCTGCTCCAGAGAAGCGGCTTGCGGGGGGGGGGGCAGCTAATACAGACACATCCAGGGGCCCTTGGATCTTTTCCTCCTGTGTTACCAAGAGGCTGGTGGGCTGGGTCCAGATAACACTGGTATCCAGCACTCCTACCTTGATTGGCACTTGGTCACTTCTGACCCGTCCTCCTGGTGCTCCTTTAATGGAACCTTGAAAGGTTTTCTCGCCGACTCCCTCTTAGGGCTTCCCGCTTCCTTCCTGCCGCTGTATTCCAGCGCAGAGTTCCAGCAACTCGGTGCGGCGTGTGCAACTACGGTGAATTCAGCAGCAAAGGACGGCTTCCTCTGTGGGCTACGCTGACTCATGTAGCTCCAATGCCCAATACCGGCTCACCAAGGTAATTAGTGAGCCAAGGGGCTATTCAGTATGGGGCATGTTGTATCTCCAGAGCCCGGGACACAGAGACGCCATCTCGTGCGTCTCTCTCAGACTCCACCCCAAACGGAAGTCCCATAACCCTCAAATAACTCCTTCAGATCCTGTACCTTTAATGATGCAGCTCTCTGAGTCCCCCCCCCCCCAATTTGAATTAATCAGGAAGCAATTAGGGGGTATTACAACTGAAATAGCTACAATTGCCAATGAACTTAGACAGTTTGCGCCCAGAATAACCAAAGCAGAAAATAGAAAGTCAAATGTTAAAGATCAGGTCAATATACAAGAAGATATAATAAATAGACAGAATAATAAAATACATATTCTGACTGCTAAGGTGGAGGATATTGAGGATCGTGCCAGGCGCAACCATATTAGATTAGTTGGCCTTCCAGAGACCTCAGCTTATGATGATTGTTTCACATCCAAGACACCTCCCCAAGCCTTAGGTTTCCCGAAAGAAAGACTTCCTATAGCTGTGGAGAGTGCTCATACAGGGAGTGCAGAATTATTAGGCAAATGAGTATTTTGACCACATCATCCTCTTTATGCATGTTGTCTTACTCCAAGCTGTATAGGCTCGAAAGCCTACTACCAATTAAGCATATTAGGTGATGTGCATCTCTGTAATGAGAAGGGGTGTGGTCTAATGACATCAACACCCTATATCAGGTGTGCATAATTATTAGGCAACTTCCTTTCCTTTGGCAAAATAGGTCAAAAGAAGGACTTGACAGGCTCAGAAAAGTAAAAAATAGTGAGATATCTTGCAGAGGGATGCAGCACTCTTAAAATTGCAAAGCTTCTGAAGCGTGATCATCGAACAATCAAGCGTTTCATTCAAAATAGTCAACAGGGTCGCAAGAAGCGTGTGGAAAAACCAAGGCGCAAAATAACTGCCCATGAACTGAGAAAAGTCAAGCGTGCAGCTGCCAAGATGCCACTTGCCACCAGTTTGGCCATATTTCAGAGCTGCAACATCACTGGAGTGCCCAAAAGCACAAGGTGTGCAATACTCAGAGACATGGCCAAGGTAAGAAAGGCTGAAAGACGACCACCACTGAACAAGACACACAAGCTGAAACGTCAAGACTGGGCCAAGAAATATCTCAAGACTTATTATTCTAAGGTTTTATGGACTGATGAAATGAGAGTGAGTCTTGATGGGCCAGATGGATGGGCCCGTGGCTGGATTGGTAAAGGGCAGAGAGCTCCAGTCCGACTCAGACGCCAGCAAGGTGGAGGTGGAGTACTGGTTTGGGCTGGTATCATCAAAGATGAGCTTGTGGGGCCTTTTCGGGTTGAGGATGGAGTCAAGCTCAACTCCCAGTCCTACTGCCAGTTTCTGGAAGACACCTTCTTCAAGCAGTGGTACAGGAAGAAGTCTGCATCCTTCAAGAAAAACATGATTTTCATGCAGGACAATGCTCCATCACACGTGTCCAAGTACTCCACAACATGGCTGGCAAGAAAGGGTATAAAAGAAGAAAATCTAATGACATGGCCTCCTTGTTCACCTGATCTGATCCCCATTGAGAACCTGTGGTCCATCATCAAATGTAAGATTTACAAGGAGGGAAAACGGTACACCTCTCTGAACAGTGTCTGGGAGGCTGTGGTTGCTGCTGCACGCAATGTTGATGGTGAACAGATCAAAACACTGACAGAATCCATGGATGGCAGGCTTTTGAGTGTCCTTGCAAAGAAAGGTGGCTATATTGGTCACTGATTTGTTTGTGTTTTGTTTTTGAATGTCAGAAATGTATATTTGTGAATGTTGAGATGTTATATTGGTTTCACTGGTAAAAATAAATAATTGAAATGGGTATATATTTGTTTTTTGTTAAGTTGCCTAATAATTATGCACAGAATAGTCACCTGCACACACAGATATCCCCCTAAAATAGCTATAACTAAAAACAAACTAAAAACTACTTCCAAAACTATTCAGCTTTGATATTGAGTTTTTTGGGTTCTTTGAGAACATGGTTGTTGTTCAATAATAAAATTAATCCTCAAAAATACAACTTGCCTAATAATTCTGCACTCCCTGTAGAGTAGGTATAAAAAGATCTAATCAGGATGGCTCCATACGAGATAGGATGCTTATATTTAAAGTCCTAAATTTTCAGGAAAAATTAGAATATTTTAAGCAATACAGGAAAAACCCACCCTTAACTATTGACAATCATAAAATTTTACTCTTTCAAGATTTATCTACTGAGACCCAAATTAAAAGGAAAGATGTCCCCCTTTTCTCCACAATTAATAGACAAAGGTTATAAAGTGAGGATGGTGTATCCGGCTAAGATTTTAGTAGAGGGTAATGGTAAAACAAGTACTTTGAATAATATCAAAGAAGCTAGGGAATTTCTCACCAACACTACATGATGCATATGATGTTTTTTGTACATGAATGATAAGGTTCCAGTTATAATCGGGAACATCTGAGGAAAGTTTGATTATGACTATAATGGAATATATTATGGATAAGTCTGCCAACCTAGTGATATTGGATAAATGTACGATTTATCCTATTTGTTTAAAAACATAATTTATGTAAGAACTTACCTGATAAATTCATTTCTTTCATATTAGCAAGAGTCCATGAGCTAGTGACGTATGGGATATACATTCCTACCAGGAGGGGCAAAGTTTCCCAAACCTCAAAATGCCTACAAATACACCCCTCACCACACCCACAAATCAGTTTAACGAATAGCCAAGAAGTGGGGTGATAAGAAAAAAGTGCGAAAGCATATAAAATAAGGAATTGGAATAATTGTGCTTTATACAAAAAAATCATAACCACCACAAAAAAAGGGTGGGCCTCATGGACTCTTGCTAATATGAAAGAAATGAATTTATCAGGTAAGTTCTTACATAAATTATGTTTTCTTTCATGTAATTAGCAAGAGTCCATGAGCTAGTGACGTATGGGATAATGACTACCCAAGATGTGGATCTTTCCACGCAAGAGTCACTAGAGAGGGAGGGATAAAATAAAGACAGCCAATTCCTGCTGAAAATAATCCACACCCAAAATAAAGTTTAATGAAAAACATAAACAGAAAATTCAAACTGAAACCGCTGCCTGAAGTACTTTTCTACCAAAAACTGCCTCAGAAGAAGAAAATACATCAAAATGGTAGAATTTAGTAAAAGTATGCAAAGAGGACCAAGTTGCTGCTTTGCAAATCTGATCAACCGAAGCTTCATTCCTAAACGCCCAGGAAGTAGAAACTGACCTAGTAGAATGAGCTGTAATCCTTTGAGGCGGAGTTTTACCCGACTCGACATAGGCATGATGAATTAAAGATTTCAACCAAGATGCCAAAGAAATGGCAGAAGCTTTCTGGCCTTTTCTAGAACCGGAAAAGATAACAAATAGACTAGAAGTCTTTCGGAAAGACTTAGTAGCTTCAACATAATATTTCAAAGCTCTAACAACATCCAAAGAATGCAACGATTTCTCCTTAGAATTCTTAGGATTAGGACATAATGAGGGAACCACAATTTCTCTACTAATGTTGTTGGAATTCACAACCTTAGGTAAAAATTCAAAAGAAGTTCGCAACACCGCCTTATCCTGATGAAAAATCAGAAAAGGAGACTCACAAGAAAGAGCAGATAATTCAGAGACTCTTCTGGCAGAAGAGATCGCCAAAAGGAACAAAACTTTCCAAGAAAGTAATTTAATGTCCAATGAATACATGGGTTCAAAAGGAGGAGCTTGAAGAGCCCCCAGAACCAAATTCAAACTCCAAGGAGGATAAATTGACTTAATGACAGGTTTTATACGAACCAAAGCTTGTACAAAACAATGAATATCAGGAAGATTAGCAATCTTTCTGTGAAAAAGAACAAAAAGAGCAGAGATTTGTCCTTTCAAAGAACTTGCGGACAAACCTTTATCTAAACCATCCTGAAGAAACTGTAAAATTCTCGGAATTCTAAAACAATGCCAAGAAAAATGATGAGAAAGACACCAAGAAATATAAGTCTTCCAGACTCTACAATATATCTCTCTAGATACAGATTTACGAGCCTGTAACATAGTATTAATCACAGAGTCAGAGAAACCTCTTTGACCAAGAATCAAGCGTTCAATCTCCATACCTTTAAATTTAAGGATTTGAGATCCTGATGGAAAAAAGGACCTTGCGACAGAAGGTCTGGTCTTAACGGAAGAGTCCACGGATGGCAAGAGGCCATCCGGACAAGATCCGCATACCAAAACCTGTGAGGCCATGCCGGAGCTACCAACAGAACAAACGAGCATTCCTTCAGAATCTTGGAGATTACTTCCTTCAGAATCTTGGAGATTACTCTTGGAAGAAGAACTAGAGGCGGAAAGATATAGGCAGGATGATACTTCCAAGGAAGTGATAATGCATCCACTGCCTCCGCCTGAGGATCCCGGGATCTGGACAGATACCTGGGAAGTTTCTTGTTTAGATGAGACGCCATCAGATCTATTTCTGGAAGTTCCCACATTTGAACAATCTGAAGAAATACCTCTGGGTGAAGAGACCATTCGCCCGGATGCAACGTTTGGCGACTGAGATAATCCGCTTCCCAATTGTCTATACCTGGGATGTGAACCGCAGAGATTAGACAGGAGCTGGATTCCGCCCAAACCAGAATTCGAGATACTTCTTTCATAGCCAGAAGACTGTGAGTCCCTCCTTGATGATTGATGTATGCCACAGTTGTGACATTGTCTGTCTGAAAACAAATGAACGATTCTCTCTTCAGAAGAGGCCAAGACTGAAGAGCTCTGAAAATTGCACGGAGTTCCAAAATATTGATCGGTAATCTCACCTCCTGAGATTCCCAAACTCCTTGTGCCGTCAGAGATCCCCACACAGCTCCCCAACCTGTAAGACTTGCATCTGTTGAAATTACAGTCCAGGTCGGAAGAACAAAAGAAGCCCCCTGAATTAAACGATGGTGATCTGTCCACCACGTTAGAGAGTGTCGTACAATCGGTTTTAAAGATATTAATTGAGATATCTTTGTGTAATCCCTGCACCATTGATTCAGCATACAGAGCTGAAGAGGTCGCATGTGAAAACGAGCAAAGGGGATCGCGTCCGATGCAGCAGTCATAAGACCTAGAATTTCCATGCATAAGGCTACCGAAGGGAATGATTGTGACTGAAGGTTTCGACAAGCTGAAATCAATTTTAGACGTCTCTTGTCTGTCAAAGACAGAGTCATGGACACTGAATCTATCTGGAAACCCAGAAAGGTTACCCTTGTCTGAGGAATCAATGAACTTTTTAGTGAATTGATCCTCCAACCATGATCTTGAAGAAACAACACAAGTCGATTCGTATGAGATTCTGCTAAATGTGAAGACTGAGCAAGTACTAAGATATCGTCCAAATAAGGAAATACCACAATACCCTGTTCTCTGATTACAGACAAAAGGGCACCGAGAACCTTTGTAAAAATTCTTGGAGCTGTAGCTAGGCCAAACGGCAGAGCCACAAACTGGTAATGCTTGTCCAGGAAAGAGAATCTCAGGAACTGATAATGATCTGGATGAATCGGAATATGCAGATATGCATCCTGTAAATCTATTGTGGACATATAATGCCCTTGCTGAACAAAAGGCAAGATAGTCCTTACAGTTACCATTTTGAACGTTGGTATCCATACATAACGATTCAATATTTTTAGATCCAGAACTGGTCTGAAGGAATTCTCCTTCTTTGGTACAATGAAGAGATTCGAATAAAACCCCAGCCCCTGTTCCAGAACTGGAACTGGCATAATTACTCCAGCCAACTCTAGATCTGAAACACATTTCAGAAATGCTTGAGCTTTCACTGGATTTACTGGGACACGGGAAAGAAAAAATCTCTTTGCAGGAGGTCTTATCTTGAAACCAATTCTGTACCCTTCTGAAACAATGTTCTGAATCCAAAGATTGTGAACAGAATTGATCCAAATTTCTTTGAAAAAATGTAACCTGCCCCCTACCAGCTGAGCTGGAATGAGGGCCGCACCTTCATGTGGACTTAGAAGCTGGCTTTGCTTTTCTAGAAGGCTTGGATTTATTCCAGACTGGAGATGGTTTCCAAACTGAAACTGCTCCTGAGGATGAAGGATCAGGCTTTTGTTCTTTGTTGAAACGAAAGGAACGAAAACGATTATTAGCCCTGTTTTTACCCTTAGATTTTTTATCCTGTGGTAAAAAAGTTCCTTTCCCACCAGTAACAGTTGAGATAATAGAATCCAACTGAGAACCAAATAATTTGTTACCCTAGAAAGAAATGGAAAGTAGAGTTGATTTAGAAGACATATCAGCATTCCAAGTTTTAAGCCATAAAGCTCTTCTAGCTAAAATAGCTAGAGACATAAACCTGACATCAACTCTGATAATATCAAAAATGGCATCACAGATAAAATTATTAGCATGTTGAAGAAGAATAATAATATTATGAGAATCATGATCTGTTACTTGTTGCGCTAAAGTTTCCAACCAAAAAGTTGAAGCTGCAGCAACATCAGCCAATGATATAGCAGGTCTAAGAAGATTACCTGAACACAGATAAGCTTTTCTTAGAAAGGATTCAATTTTCCTATCTAAAGGATCCTTAAACGAAGTACCATCTGACGTAGGAATAGTAGTACGTTTAGCAAGGGTAGAAATAGCCCCATCAACTTTAGGGATTTTGTCCCAAAATTCTAATCTGTCAGACGGCACAGGATATAATTGCTTAAAACGTTTAGAAGGAGTAAATGAATTACCCAAATTATTCCATTCTCTGGAAATTACTTCAGAAATAGCACCAGGAACAGGAAAAACTTCTGGAATAACCACAGGAGATTTAAAGACCTTATCTAAACGTTTAGATTTAGTATCAAGAGAACCAGAATCCTCAATTTCTAAAGCAATTAGTACTTCTTTAAGTAAAGAACGAATAAATTCCATTTTAAATAAATATGAAGATTTATCAGCATCAACCTCTGAGACAGAATCCTCTGAACCAGAAGAGTCATTAGAATCAGAATGATGATGTTCATTTAAAAATTCATCTGTATAAAGAGAAGTTTTAAAAGATTTTTTATGTTTACTAGAAGGAGGAATAACAGACATAGCCTTCTTGATGGATTCAGAAACAAAATCTCTTATGTTATCAGGAACACTCTGAACATTAGATGTTGATGGAACTGCAACAGGTAATGGTACATTACTAAAGGAAATATTATCTGCATTAACAAGTTTGTCATGACAATTAATACAAACAACAGCTGGAGGAACAGCTACCAAAAGTTTACAGCAGATACACTTAGCTTTGGTAGTTCCAGCACCAGACAGCGATTTTCCTGAAGTATCTTCTGACTCAGATGCAACGTGAGACATCTTGCAATATGTAAGAGAAAAAACAACATATAAAGCAAAATTGATCAAATTCCTTAAATGACAGTTTCAGGAATGGGAAAAAATGCCAAGGAACAAGCTTCTAGCAACCAGAAGCAAAGAAAAATGAGACTTAAATAATGTGGAGACAAAAGCGACGCCCATATTTTTTTAGCGCCAAATAAGACGCCCACATTATTTGGCGCCTAAATGCTTTTGGCGCCAAAAATGACGCCATGTCCGGAACGCCGACATTTTTGGCGCAAAAGAACGTCAAAAATGACGCAACTTCCGGCGACACGTATGACGCCGGAAACAGAAAAGATTTTTTGCGCCAAAAAAATCTGCGCCAAAAATGACGCAATAAAATGAAGCATTTTCAGCCCCGGGCGAGCCTAACAGCCCACAGGGAAAAAAGTCAAATTTTTAAGGTAAGAAAAATGATTGATTCAAATGCATTATCCCAAATATGAAACTGACTGTCTGAAAATAAGGAATGTTGAACATCCTGAGTCAAGGCAAATAAATGTTTGAATACATATATTTAGAACTTTATTAAAAAAGTGCCCAACCATAGCTTAGAGTGTCACAGAAAATAAGACTTACTTACCCCAGGACACTCATCTACATGTTTGTAGAAAGCCAAACCAGTACTGAAACGAAAATCAGCAGAGGAAATGGTATATATATATATATAAGAGTATATCGTCGATCTGAAAAGGGAGGTAAGAGATGAATCTCTACGACCGATAACAGAGAACCTATGAAATAGACCCCGTAGAAGGAGATCATTGAATTCAAACAGGCAATACTCTCCTCACATCCCTCTGACATTCACTGCACGCTGAGAGGAAAACTGGGCTCCAACCTGCTGTGGAGCGCATATCAACGTAGAATCTAGCACAAACTTACTTCACCACCTCCATAGGAGGCAAAGTTTGTAAAACTGATTTGTGGGTGTGGTGAGGGGTGTATTTGTAGGCATTTTGAGGTTTGGGAAACTTTTCCCCTCCTGGTAGGAATGTATATCCCATACGTCACTAGCTCATGGACTCTTGCTAATTACATGAAAGAAATTAGAGATTTTTATCTTTTTTTTTTGTTTGTTTTTGTCCCTTCTTCACGTTCTCCCTCTCACCTTTTCCCTTCTGACTTATATTCTTTTTTTTTTTTTAATTCTCTTTATTAGCAAAGACAGATCCATCAAAAACAGTCATATTAAAATCAAATACAAATAGCAATATCTCCATGGCATTTTAGATTTGTGGAATTTTGAGAAGTCTGTATAGTGTTCTAGGAGCGACCCTAAAAGTGAAGTTCCGTTGCATACAGATCTCATAGGGTCACCAATAAACATTTTTAAGATGGTCCCGTCTTTCTTTTTTTTGGTATATAGCATATTTTATAAAACACAATAAACATTAACTAAACAATAACAATATAATTAACTAATCTATCAAAAAACAAACTCTGTAGAATGTCCAAAAAAGAAAGAAGTGGAGCAGTGAAATCCTCTGATTCTAAATTCTTGCGCATACATGGGCCACTGCATGTGTTCCTAACCGCTTACGGCCTAAGCTAGGGGGGATCCGTGGGGGGTCCATTAGGTGCCCAGTGTAGAACTAATTGCCCCGATAATAGCCCTGTGTCCATCTCCCTATGTGAAGCAGTGTCAGATCTAAAGTGATATTTTTATGATGTTTAGAAAAGCAATTCCTCTAGATTTGTCTCCAAAGAAGGGTGACCCATATCTTCTGCAAGTGCAGGCCAGTGACCCTTCAGTACAGCCACCTGAACCAGCTCATGGTTGAGAAAAGGTTGCAGAATCTGTCTCTGCACTGCCCCCCAGAGTAACCAACAAGGGGCTCCACTTCCTAAGGAAGGGGTGGAGTCTATGATCAATATCTAACTTTGTGTCGTATTGTTCAATGAAAATGTGTCTGAGTAAGAGGTTGGGGAATTGTGCCATGGTCGGAGCTCTATGACTAGTCCATCGACATAAAATGCAGTGTCTAGCCAGTAGCATGCAAAGTGTAAGTAATTTATGTATCAGTTTGTACGAGTCATCCCAGAGAAAGAGTATAATTTTGTCAAGATCCAGAGTAATGTCTACTCTAAATGTGATCTTAATCCAGTATTGAAGGTGCCCCCAGAACCTTCTGACCAAGGTGCATGAGTAGAAATAATGTTGGAGATGTGGTGAGATATTTTGACACTTGACACATGTCCTAGAGTGTTGGGTGTTCCACTTAGCTAAACGGTCTGGCGTAATGTAATCTTTGTGGAGAATACGGATCTGAGCCTCTCTGAGCGCAACGGCAAGTGTTGCTCCGACTTATATTCTTATAACAGGAAAGATTAGAAATGATGGGACAAGTTAAAATCTTATCCTGGAATGTCGGGGTAATAACTTCTCCAATTAAGCATAAACAAATCATATCCCAATTAGGTAAGCATGCCCCTGACATTGTGTTTTTGCAAGAAATTCATTTAAAAGACAAAGAGCTCCTAAAATTAAAATCACAGTGGGTAGGAGAAGTTATTGCCTCTCCTTGAGTGAGACGTAAATGTGGAGTGGCTATTTTATTTCATAAGAACTTAGAATATCAAGTTACTAAAACTGAATTTCATCATAATAGTAGGTTTATTATAATTCATATTTCTATTGAAGGTTCGGAATATATTCTATATAATGTCTACGGCTCAAATCATTTTTCACTTGAATTCTGGGATATGATTAAAAGGAAACTATACCAATATTGCAGTTCTAGACTCTGCCCCAGAATTGACGGAATGTTTTGTAAAAAGGGGCAAGATAACATAGAAGTTAAATATTTTACAAAATTCTGTACATCGCTTAAACTTAATGATATTTGGAGGGTTACATTTCCTGATGTATCTATTTTTTCCTGTGAATCTAAATCACACCGTACTTTTTCCAGAATTGACTATATCTTAGTCTCAGAACAACTTTTTTTATTAGAATCTATTCCTAAGATTAATTACTTCGTAATTTCAGACCATGCAATAATTTTGTTAACCATATTTCCAATACACAAAGCAAATAATCAAAATATAAGCTTTACTTTTCCACGTTTTTTAATTAACAATAGCAAATTTATCAACTGGTTAAAAATATAATGGCAATATTATTGTTCAATTAATTATCAATATTATAATAAAATAGAAATCTTTTGGGAAGCTTTTAAAGGGCACTGTACCCAAAAAATTTCTTTCATGATTCAGATTGAGCATGAAATTTTAAGCAACTTTCTAATTTACTCCTTTTATCAAATTCTCTTCATTCTCTTGGTATCTTTATTTGAAATGCAAGAATGTGAGTTTAGATGCCGGCCCATTTTTGGTGAACAACCTGGGTTGTCCTTGCTGATTGGTGGATAAATCCATCCACCAATAAAAAAAGTGCTGTCCAGAGTACTGAAACCAAAAAAAAGTTTAGATGCCTTCTTTTTCAAATAATGATAGCAAGAGAACGAAGAAAAATTGATAATAGGAGTAAATTAGAAAGTTGCTTAAAATTGCATGCTCTTTCTGAATTACAAAAGAAAAAAATTGGGTACAGTGTCCCTTTAAGGCTGTTCTAAGAGGTCAAGTTAAAGCTTTTATGTGTAATTGGAAGAAAAAGCGGAGAATGAAAGAGTCACAGCTATCTAACCAAGTTAAAAATACTTTTAGGCGTTATAAGATTTCTCCTACACAGGTTAATTGATTTCAATATTCTCAGTCTAGATTGGAAAGGGACATATTTATTAAACAACAATGTTTAGAGGAAGAGACTAAATTGAGTAATCGTTTCAAGGGGCACTATGGTATTTCAGCCAAATATTTGGCCCAAGTATTCAAGAATAGAAAGAGTAGAAAATATAGATCTGCTATTAAGGACAGCACAATGAGATTTACTGATAATAACATAATTTATGCTTACCTGATAAATTTATCCAGTCCACGGATCATCCATTACTTATGGGATATTAACTCCTCCCCAACAGGAAGTGCAAGAGGATTCACCCAGCAGAGCTGCTATATAGCTCCTCCCCTAACTGCCATTACCAGTCATTCGACCGAAAACATGCAGAGAAAGGAAAACCATAGGGTACAGTGGTGACTGTAGTTTAATGGAAAAATTACCTGCCTTAAAGTGACAGGGCGGGCCGTGGACTGGATACACTACAAGAGAAATAAATTTATCAGGTAAGCATAAATTATGTTTTCTCTTGTTAAGTGTATCCAGTCCACGGATCATCCATTACTTATGGGATATCAATACCAAAGCTAAAGTACACGGATGACAGGAGGGACAGGCAGGCTCTTTATACGGAAGGAACCACTGCCTGAAGAACCTTTCTCCCAAAAACAGCCTCCGAAGAAGCAAAAGTGTCAAATTTGTAAAATTTGTAAAAAGTATGAAGAGAAGACCAAGTTGCAGCCTTGCAAATCTGTTCAACAGAAGCCTCATTCTTAAAGGCCCAAGTGGAAGCCACAGCTCTAGTAGAATGTGCTGTAATTCTTTCAGGAGGCTGCTGTCCAGCAGTCTCATAGGCTAACCGTATTATGCTACGAAGCCAAAAGGAGAGAGAGGTAGCGGAAGCTTTTTGACCTCTCCTCTGACCAGAATAAACGACAAACAGGGAAGACGTTTGTCGAAAATCCTTAGTTGCCTGTAGATAAAATTTCAGGGCACGGACTACATCTAGATTGTGTAGCAGACGTTCCTTTTTCGAAGAAGGATTAGGACACAAAGATGTAACCACAATCTCTTGATTGATATTCCTGTTAGTGACCACCTTAGGTAGGAACCCAGGTTTAGTACGCAGAACTACCTTGTCTGAATGAAAAATCAGATAAGGAGAATCACAATGAAAGGCAGATAACTCAGACTCTTCGAGCCGAGGAAATCGCCATTAAAAACAGAACTTTCCAAGATAACAACTTGATATCAATGGAATGAAGGAGTTCAAACGGAACCCCCTGTAAAACATTAAGAACTAAGTTCAAACTCCATGGTGGAGCAACAGTTTTAAACACAGGCTTGATCCTAGCTAAAGCCTGACAAAAAGCTTGAACGTCCGGAACTTCTGACAGACGTTTGTGTAAAAGAATGGACAGAGCTGAAATCTGTCCCTTTAAGGAACTAGCGGATAAACCCTTTTCTAAACCTTCTTGTAGAAAAGACAATATCCTCGGAATCCTAACTTACTCCATGAGTAACTCTTGGATTCGCACCAATATAAGTATTTGCGCCATATCTTATGGTAAATCTTTCTGGTAACAGGCTTCCTAGCCTGTATTAAGGTATAAATAACTGACTCAGAAAAACCACGTTTTGATAAAATCAAGCGTTCAATTTCCAAGCAGTCAGCTTCAGAGAAATTAGATTTTGATGTTTGAAGGGACCCTGGATCAGAAGGTCCTGTTTCAGAGGTAGTGACCAAGGTGGACAGGATGACATGTCCACTAGATCTGCATACCAAGTCCTGCGTGGCCATGCAGGCGCTATTAGAATCACTGATGCTCTCTCCTGTTTGATTCTGGCAATCAATCGAGGAAGCATCGGGAAGGGTGGAAACACATAAGCCATCCCGAAGGTCCAAGGTGCTGTCAAAGCATCTATCAGAACCGCTCCCGGATCCCTGGATCTGGACCCGTAACGAGGAAGCTTGGCGTTCTGTCGAGACGCCATGAGAGCTATCTCTGGTTTGCCCCAACGTCGAAGTATTTGGGCAAAGACCTCCGGATGAAGTTCCCACTCCCCCGGATGAAAAGTCTGACGACTTAAGAAATCCGCCTCCCAGTTCTCCACTCCCGGGATGTGGATTGCTGACAGGTGGCAAGAGTGAGACTCTGCCCAGCGAATTATCTTTGATACTTCCATCATTGCTAGGGAGCTTCTTGTCCCTCCCTGATGGTTGATGTAAGCTACAGTCGTGATGTTGTCCGACTGAAACCTGATGAACCCCCGAGTTGTTAACTGGGGCCAAGCCAGAAGGGCATTGAGAACTGCTCTCAATTACAGAATGTTTATTGGTAGGAGACTCTCCTCCTGATTCCATTGTCCCTGAGCCTTCAGAGAATTCCAGACAGCGCCCCAACCTAGTAGGCTGGCGTCTGTTGTTACAATTGTCCAGTCCGGCCTGCTGAATGGCATCCCCCTGGACAGATGTGGCCGAGAAAGCCACCATAGAAGAGAATTTCTGGTCTCTTGATCCAGATTCAGAGTAGGGGACAAGTCTGAGTAATCCCCATTCCACTGACTTAGCATGCACAATTGCAGCGGTCTGAGATGTAGACGTGCAAAGGGTACTATGTCCATTGCTGCTACCATTAAGCCGATCACCTCCATGCATTGAGCTACTGACGGGTGTTGAATGGAATGAAGGACACTGCATGCATTTTGAAGCTTTGTTAACCTGTCTTCTGTCAGGTAAATCTTCATTTCTACAGAATCTATAAGAGTCCCCAAGAAGGGAACTCTTGTGAGTGGAAAGAGAGAAGTCTTCTTTTCGTTCACCTTCCATCCATGCGACCTTAGAAATGCCAGTACTAACTCTGTATGAGATTTGGCAGTTTGAAAGCTTGAAGCTTGTATCAGAATGTCGTCTAGGTACGGAGCTACCGCAATTCCTCGCGGTCTTAGTACCGCCAGAAGAGCACCCAGAACCTTTGTGAAGATTCTCGGAGCCGTAGCCAATCCGAATGGAAGAGCTACAAACTGGTAATGCCTGTCTAGAAAGGCAAACCTTAGATACCGGTAATGATCTTTGTGAATCGGTATGTGAAGGTAAGCATCCTTTAAATCCACTGTGGTCATGTACTGACCCTTTTGGATCATGGGTAAAATTGTCCGAATAGTTTCCATTTTGAACGATGGAACTCTTAGGAATTTGTTTAGGATCTTTAAATCCAAGATTGGCCTGAAAGTTCCCTCTTTTTTGGGAACCACAAACAGATTTGAGTAAAACCCTTGTCCTTGTTCCGACCGCGGAAACGGATGGATCACTCCCATTAATAAAAGATCTTGTACACAGCGTAGAAACGCCTCTTTCTTTATTTGGTTTGTTGACAACCTTGACAGATGAAATCTCCCTCTTGGGGGAGAGAATTTGAAGTCTAGAAGGTATCCCTGAGATATGATCTCTAACGCCCAGGGATCCTGGACATCTCTTGCCCAAGCCTGGGCGAAGAGAGAAAGTCTGCCCCCCACTAGATCCGTTCCCGGATCGGGGGCCCTCGATTCATGCTGTCTTAGGGGCAGCAGCAGGTTTCCTGGCCTGCTTGCCCTTGTTCCAGGACTGGTTAGGTCTCCAGCCTTGTCTGTAGCGAGCAACAGCTCCTTCCTGTTTTGGTGCAGAGGAAGTTGATGCTGCTCCTGCTTTGAAATTACGAAAGGAACGAAAATTAGACTGTCTAGCCTTAGGTTTGGCTCTGTCTTGAGGCAGGGCATGGCCTTTACCTCCTGTAATGTCAGCGATAATTTCTTTCAACCCGGGCCCGAATAAGGTCTGCCCTTTGAAAGGTATATTAAGCAATTTAGATTTAGAAGTAACGTCAGCTGACCAGGATTTTAGCCACAGTGCTCTGCGTGCCTGAATGGCGAATCCGGAATTCTTAGCCGTAAGTTTAGTTAAATGTACTACGGCATCTGAAATAAATGAGTTAGCTAACTTAAGGGCTTTAAGCTTGTGTGTAATCTCATCTAATGGAGCTGATTCAAGTGTCTCTTCCAGAGACTCAAACCAAAATGCTGCTGCAGCCGTGACAGGCGCAATGCATGCAAGAGGTTGCAATATAAAACCTTGTTGAACAAACATTTTCTTAAGGTAACCCTCTAACTTTTTATCCATTGGATCTGAAAAGGCACAGCTATCCTCCACCGGGATAGTGGTACGCTTAGCTAAAGTAGAAACTGCTCCCTCCACCTTAGGGACCGTTTGCCATAAGTCCCGTGTGGTGGCGTCTATTGGAAACATCTTTCTAAATATCGGAGGGGGTGAGAACGGCACACCGGGTCTATCCCACTCCTTAGTAACAATTTCAGTAAGTCTCTTAGGTATAGGAAAAACGTCAGTACTCGCCGGTACCGCAAAATATTTATCCAACCTACACATTTTCTCTGGTATTGCAACTGTGTTACAATCATTCAGAGCCGCTAACACCTCCCCTAGTAATACACGGAGGTTTTCCAGCTTAAATTTAAAATTTGAAATATCTGAATCCAGTTTGTTTGGATCAGAACCGTCACCCGCAGAATGAAGCTCTCCGTCCTCATGTTCTGCAAATTGTGACGCAGTGTCTGACATGGCCCTAATATTATCAGCGCACTCTGTTCTCACCCCAGAGTGATCACGCTTACCTCTTAGTTCTGGTAATTTAGCCAAAACTTCAGTCATAACAGTAGGCATATCCTGTAATGTGATTTGTAATGGCCGCCCAGATGTACTCGGCGCTACAATATCACGCACCTCCCGAGCGGGAGATGCAGGTACTGACACGTGAGGCGAGTTAGTCGGCATAACTCTCCCCTCGTTGTTTGGTGAAATATGTTCAATTTGTACAGATTGACTTTTATTTAAAGTAGCATCAATACAGTTAGTACATAAATTTCTATTGGGCTCCACTTTGGCTTTAGCACATATAGCACAGATATCTTCCTCTGAATCAGACATGTTTAACACACTAGCAAATAAACTAGCAACTTGGAAATACTTTTCAAGTAATTTGCTATAATATGAAAACGTACTGTGCCTATAAGAAGCACAGAAAAAGTTATGACAGTTGAAAATTAATAAACTGAAAAGTTATAGCATCAAATCTTTGTAAAAAACACAATTTTAGCAAAGGATTGCTCCCATTAGCAAAGGATAACTAACCCTGATAGCAGAAAAAAAAAAAAAAAATACAGAAATAAACGTTTTTTTATCACAGTCAACTACAATCTCACAGCTCTGCTGTGAGTGATTACCTCCCTCAAAACAAGTTTTGAAGACCCCTGAGTTCTGTAGAGATGAACCAGATCATGCAGGGAAGACAATAAACTTCTGACTGAATTTTTTGATGCGTAGCAAAAGCACCAAAAAAGGCCCCTCCCCCTCACACATAACAGTGAGAGAGATCAGTAAACTGTCATAAATTAAATAAAACGACTGCCAAGTGGAAAAAAATAGTGCCCAAAACATTTTTTCACCCAGTACCTCAGAAAATTAAACGATTTTACATGCCAGCAAAAAACGTTTAACATTAATAAATTGAGTGTTATTAAAAAGCCTGTTGCTAGTCCCTGCAAATTAGGCTAAAGTTTTATGCATACAGTATAATTCCAGTGAAGTGCCATTCCCCAGAATACTGAAGTGTAAAATATACATACATGACAGCCTGATACCAGTTGCTGCTACTGCATTTAAGGCTGAGTTTACATTATATCGGTATGGCAGAATTTTCTCATCAATTCCATTGTCAGAAAATAATAAGCTGCTACATACCTCTTTGCAGATTAATCTGCCCGCTGTCGCCTGATCTGAAGTTTACCTCTCCTCAGATGGCCGAGAAACAGCAATATGATCTTAACTACTCCGGCTAAAATCATAGAAAAACTTAGGTAGATTCTTCTTCAAATTCTACCAGAGAAGGAATAACACACTCCGGTGCTATTATAAAAACAGAATTTATGTTTACCTGATAAATTACTTTCTCCAACGGTGTGTCCGGTCCACGGCGTCATCCTTACTTGTGGGATATTCTCTTCCCCAACAGGAAATGGCAAAGAGCCCAGCAAAGCTGGTCACATGATCCCTCCTAGGCTCCGCCTACCCCAGTCATTCGACCGACGTTAAGGAGGAATATTTGCATAGGAGAAACCATATGGTACCGTGGTGACTGTAGTTAAAGAAAATAAATTATCAGACCTGATTAAAAAAAAAAAACCAGGGCGGGCCGTGGACCGGACACACCGTTGGAGAAAGTAATTTATCAGGTAAACATAAATTCTGTTTTCTCCAACATAGGTGTGTCCGGTCCACGGCGTCATCCTTACTTGTGGGAACCAATACCAAAGCTTTAGGACACGGATGAAGGGAGGGAGCAAATCAGGTCACCTAAATGGAAGGCACCACGGCTTGCAAAACCTTTCTCCCAAAAATAGCCTCAGAAGAAGCAAAAGTATCAAACTTGTAAAATTTGGTAAAAGTGTGCAGTGAAGACCAAGTCGCTGCCCTACATATCTGATCAACAGAAGCCTCGTTCTTGAAGGCCCATGTGGAAGCCACAGCCCTAGTGGCATGAGCTGTGATTCTTTCAGGAGGCTGCCGTCCGGCAGTCTCGTAAGCCAATCTGATGATGCTTTTAATCCAAAAAGAGAGAGAGGTAGAAGTTGCTTTTTGACCTCTCCTTTTACCAGAATAAACAACAAACAACAAACAAGGAAGATGTTTGTCTAAAATCCTTTGTAGCATCTAAATAGAATTTTAGAGCGCGAACAACATCCAAATTGTGCAACAAACGTTCCTTCTTTGAAACTGGTTTTGGACACAGAGAAGGTACGATAATCTCCTGGTTAATGTTTTTGTTAGAAACAACTTTTGGAAGAAAACCAGGTTTAGTACGTAAAACCACCTTATCTGCATGGAACACCAGATAAGGAGGAGAACACTGCAGAGCAGATAATTCTGAAACTCTTCTAGCAGAAGAAATTGCAACTAAAAACAAAACTTTCCAAGATAATAACTTAATATCAACGGAATGCAAGGGTTCAAACGGAACCCCCTGAAGAACTGAAAGAACTAAATTGAGACTCCAAGGAGGAGTCAAAGGTTTGTAAACAGGCTTAATTCTAACCAGAGCCTGAACAAAGGCTTGAACATCTGGCACAGCGGCCAGCTTTTTGTGAAGTAACACAGACAAGGCAGAAATCTGTCCCTTCAGGGAACTTGCAGATAATCCTTTTTCCAATCCTTCTTGAAGGGAGGATAGAATCCTAGGAATCTTAACCTTGTCCCAAGGGAATCCTTTAGATTCACACCAACAGATATATTTTTTCCAAATTTTGTGGTAAATCTTTCTAGTTACAGGCTTTCTGGCCTGAACAAGAGTATCGATAACAGAATCTGAGAATCCTCGCTTCGATAAGATCAAGCGTTCAATCTCCAAGCAGTCAGCTGGAGTGAAACCAGATTCGGATGTTCGAACGGACCCTGAACAAGAAGGTCTCGTCTCAAAGGTAGCTTCCAAGGAGGAGCCGATGACATATTCACCAGATCTGCGTACCAAGTCCTGCGTGGCCACGCAGGAGCTATCAAGATCACCGACGCCCTCTCCTGATTGATCCTGGCTACCAGCCTGGGGATGAGAGGAAACGGCGGGAACACATAAGCTAGTTTGAAGGTCCAAGGTGCTACTAGTGCATCCACTAGAGCCGCCTTGGGATCCCTGGATCTGGACCCGTAGCAAGGAACTTTGAAGTTCTGACGAGAGGCCATCAGATCCATGTCTGGAATGCCCCACAGCTGAGTGACTTGGGCAAAGATTTCCGGATGGAGTTCCCACTCCCCCGGATGCAATGTCTGACGACTCAGAAAATCCGCTTCCCAATTTTCCACTCCTGGGATGTGGATAGCAGACAGGTGGCAGGAGTGAGACTCCGCCCATAGAATGATTTTGGTCACTTCTTCCATCGCCAGGGAACTCCTTGTTCCCCCCTGATGGTTGATGTACGCAACAGTTGTCATGTTGTCTGATTGAAACCGTATGAACTTGGCCCTCGCTAGCTGAGGCCAAGCCTTGAGAGCATTGAATATCGCTCTCAGTTCCAGAATATTTATCGGTAGAAGAGATTCTTCCCGAGACCAAAGACCCTGAGCTTTCAGGGATCCCCAGACCGCGCCCCAGCCCATCAGACTGGCGTCGGTCGTGACAATGACCCACTCTGGTCTGCGGAATGTCATCCCTCGTGACAGGTTGTCCAGGGACAGCCACCAACGGAGTGAGTCTCTGGTCCTCTGATTTACTTGTATCTTCGGAGACAAGTCTGTATAGTCCCCATTCCACTGACTGAGCATGCACAGTTGTAATGGTCTTAGATGAATGCGTGCAAAAGGAACTATGTCCATTGCCGCTACCATCAACCCGATCACTTCCATGCACTGAGCTATGGAAGGAAGAGGAACGGAATGGAGTATCCGACAAGAGTCTAGAAGTTTTGTTTTTCTGGCCTCTGTCAGAAAAATCCTCATTTCTAAGGAGTCTATTATTGTTCCCAAGAAGGGAACCCTTGTTGACGGAGATAGAGAACTCTTTTCCACGTTCACTTTCCATCCGTGAGATCTGAGAAAGGCCAGGACAATGTCCGTGTGAGCCTTTGCTTGAGGAAGGGACGACGCTTGAATCAGAATGTCGTCCAAGTAAGGTACTACAGCAATGCCCCTTGGTCTTAGCACAGCTAGAAGGGACCCTAGTACCTTTGTGAAAATCCTTGGAGCAGTGGCTAATCCGAAAGGAAGCGCCACGAACTGGTAATGTTTGTCCAGGAATGCGAACCTCAGGAACCGATGATGTTCCTTGTGGATAGGAATATGTAGATACGCATCCTTTAAATCCACCGTGGTCATGAATTGACCTTCCTGGATGGAAGGAAGAATAGTTCGAATGGTTTCCATCTTGAACGATGGAACCTTGAGAAACTTGTTTAAGATCTTGAGATCTAAGATTGGTCTGAACGTTCCCTCTTTTTTGGGAACTATAAACAGATTGGAGTAGAACCCCATCCCTTGTTCTCTTAATGGAACGGGATGAATCACTCCCATTTTTAACAGGTCTTCTACACAATGTAAGAATGCCTGTCTTTTTATGTGGTCTGAAGACAACTGAGACCTGTGGAACCTCCCCCTTGGGGGAAGTCCCTTGAATTCCAGAAGATAACCTTGGGAGACTATTTCTAGCGCCCAAGGATCCAGAACATCTCTTGCCCAAGCCTGAGCGAAGAGAGAGAGTCTGCCCCCCACCAGATCCGGTCCCGGATCGGGGGCCAACATTTCATGCTGTCTTGGTAGCAGTGGCAGGTTTCTTGGCCTGCTTTCCCTTGTTCCAGCCTTGCATTGGTCTCCAAGCTGGCTTGGCTTGAGAAGTATTACCCTCTTGCTTAGAGGACGTAGCACTTTGGGCTGGTCCGTTTCTACGAAAGGGACGAAAATTAGGTTTATTTTTTGCCTTGAAAGGCCGATCCTGAGGAAGGGCGTGGCCCTTACCCCCAGTGATATCCGAGATAATCTCTTTCAAGTCAGGGCCAAACAGCGTTTTCCCCTTGAAAGGAATGTTAAGTAGCTTGTTCTTGGAAGACGCATCAGCCGACCAAGATTTCAACCAAAGCGCTCTGCGCGCCACAATAGCAAACCCAGAATTCTTAGCCGCTAACCTAGCCAATTGCAAAGTGGCGTCTAGGGTGAAAGAATTAGCCAATTTGAGAGCATTGATTCTGTCCATAATCTCCTCATAAGGAGGAGAATCACTGTCGACCGCCTTTATCAGCTCATCGAACCAGAAACATGCGGCTGTAGCGACAGGGACAATGCATGAAATTGGTTGTAGAAGGTAACCCTGCTGAACAAACATCTTTTTAAGCAAACCTTCTAATTTTTTATCCATAGGATCTTTGAAAGCACAACTATCCTCTATGGGTATAGTGGTGCGTTTGTTTAAAGTGGAAACCGCTCCCTCGACCTTGGGGACTGTCTGCCATAAGTCCTTTCTGGGGTCGACCATAGGAAACAATTTTTTAAATATGGGGGGAGGGACGAAAGGAATACCGGGCCTTTCCCATTCTTTATTAACAATGTCCGCCACCCGCTTGGGTATAGGAAAAGCTTCTGGGAGCCCCGGCACCTCTAGGAACTTGTCCATTTTACATAGTTTCTCTGGGATGACCAACTTGTCACAATCATCCAGAGTGGATAATACCTCCTTAAGCAGAATGCGGAGATGTTCCAACTTAAATTTAAATGCAATCACATCAGGTTCAGCTTGTTGAGAAATGTTCCCTGAATCAGTAATTTCTCCCTCAGACAAAACCTCCCTGGCCCCATCAGACTGAGTTAGGGGCCCTTCAGAAATATTAATATCAGCGTCGTCATGCTCTTCAGTATCTAAAACAGAGCAGTCGCGCTTACGCTGATAAGTGTTCATTTTGGCTAAAATGTTTTTGACAGAATTATCCATTACAGCCGTTAATTGTTGCATAGTAAGGAGTATTGGCGCGCTAGATGTACTAGGGGCCTCCTGAGTGGGCAAGACTCGTGTAGACGAAGGAGGGAATGATGCAGTACCATGCTTACTCCCCTCACTTGAGGAATCATCTTGGGCATCATTGTCATTGTCACATAAATCACATTTATTTAAATGAATAGGAATTCTGGCTTCCCCACATTCAGAACACAGTCTATCTGGTAGTTCAGACATGTTAAACAGGCATAAACTTGATAACAAGTACAAAAAACGTTTTAAAATAAAACCGTTACTGTCACTTTAAATTTTAAACTGAACACACTTTATTACTGCAAATGCGAAAAAACATGAAGGAATTGTTCAAAATTTACCAAATTTTCACCACAGTGTCTTAAAGCCTTAAAAGTATTGCACACCAAATTTGGAAGCTTTAACCCTTAAAATAACGGAACCGGAGCCGTTTTGAACTTTAATTCCTTTACAGTCCCTGGTATCTGCTTTGCTGAGACCCAACCAAGCCCCAAGGGGAATACGATACCAAATGACGCCTTCAGAAAGTCTTTTCTAAGTATCAGAGCTCCTCTCACATGCGACTGCATGCCATGCCTCTCAAAAACAAGTGCGCAACACCGGCGCGAAAATGAGGCTCTGCCTATGCTTTGGGAAAGCCCCTAAAGAATAAGGTGTCTAAAACAGTGCCTGCCGATATTATTATATCAAAATACCCAGATAAAATGATTCCTCAAGGCTAAATATGTGTTAATAATCAATCGATTTAGCCCAAAAAAAGTCTACAGTCTTAATAAACCCTTTTTGAAGCCCTTATTTACAATCGTAATAAACATGGCTTACCGGATCCCAGAGGGAAAATGACAGCTTCCAGCATTACATCGTCTTGTTAGAATGTGTCATACCTCAAGCAGCAAGAGACTGCTCACTGTTCCCCCAACTGAAGTTAATTGCTCTCAACAGTCCTGTGTGGAACAGCCATGGATTTTAGTGACGGTTGCTAAAATCATTTTCCTCATACAAACAGAAATCTTCATCTCTTTTCTGTTTCTGAGTAAATAGTACATACCAGCACTATTTCAAAATAACAAACTCTTGATTGAATAATAAAAACTACAGTTAAACACTAAAAAACTCTAAGCCATCTCCGTGGAGATGTTGCCTGTACAACGGCAAAGAGAATGACTGGGGTAGGCGGAGCCTAGGAGGGATCATGTGACCAGCTTTGCTGGGCTCTTTGCCATTTCCTGTTGGGGAAGAGAATATCCCACAAGTAAGGATGACGCCGTGGACCGGACACACCTATGTTGGAGAAATAACAAACTTTTGATTGAAGGTATGAAACTAAGTATAATCACCACAGTCCTCTCACACATCCTATCTATTCGTTGGGTGCAAGAGAATGACTGGTAATGGCAGTTAGGGGAGGAGCTATATAGCAGCTCTGCTGGGTGAATCCTCTTGCACTTCCTGTTGGGGAGGAGTTAATATCCCATAAGTAATGGATGATCCGTGGACTGGATACACTTAACAAGAGAAAAAAACATTATAGAAGTTTTTTTTTTATTATTTTTGTAAATTATACTCTAAGCAAGATATAGATGTTAGTAATAAGGATCTTTTCTGGGCCAATATAGTACTTCCACATATCCCTGTTTCAGAATTAGAAAATCTTAATGCCCTGATTTCAATGGAAGAGATTGTATTGACAATCAAGAATGCCAAGTTAAATAAGGCAGCGGGCCCAGATTCGCTCCCGATGGAATTGTATAAAATTCTCTTTGAAGATATCAGCAGTTTTCTTGTGGTACTCTTTAATACCTATATCCTAACGTCTTCCCCTATTTCTAGTTATTTTTCAGCTGCAAATATTTCTTTAATTCCAAAAAAAGGGAAAGACAGTGAGCAACCAACATAGACCAATATCCGTTCTAAATGCGGATTACAAAATACTCCTCTCTATTATTGCCAATAGACTTAAATGTTATCTTCATAAAATAATTCATCCTGACCAAACAAGTTTTATGTTTGGCAGAAATGTAACTTCCAATATTAGAAAAGTGGAAATTCTATTAGATTATGTATGGAATCAAAATAAGTCAACAAATAATAATAAAGCGATATTAGGTAAGGATCTAGCAATTTTATCCGTAGACGCCGAGAAGGCATTTGATTCTATCTCTTGGGATCATTTGTTACATTCCCTAAGTCAATTTGGCTTTAAAGGTCACTTTTTTTTATTTTATCGCTAAAATCTATAAGCTGCCCTACTCATCACTTCTTGTTAATGGAAATCTCTCACCTAAAATTCTTTTAGGGTCGAGGTACTAAACAAGGCTGTTCTCTCCCTTGTTGTTCAATATTTCAATAGAATTGTTAGCTGTTTGGTTACGTCAGAAATTGGGGGAATAAGAGTTGGTTCAGCTGACTTTAAAATCTTGCTTTATGCTAATGACCTCCTTATTTTTTTGGAAGATTCTGTGAAAAGTTTTCCAAGAATTCTACATATGTTATCAGTTTTCAGCTCTTTCTCGGGTTATAAGATTAATGTCACAAAAAGTGAATTAATGTGGATGCGGAAACTCAGAGATAGTCATTTAGATCACCTTTTCAAAAATACCGATTGTATTAAATATTTGGGCATTACTCTTCATAAAAATCCTAGGATGTGGTATAAATTAAACGATCCACAAGTATTTCAAAAAGCAATTCTCTATCTTAAAAACTCGGCAGCTTTTCCACTTTCTCTCTCTGCCCGAGTAAATTTAGTTAAAATGATCATATTTCCGCGGATACTCTATATACTTCAGAATCTACCTCTTTTTATCTCAAGAAATTCGGGAGTTTTATTCAGCCTGCTCACGTTTCTTTTGGAGGGGCCTCAAAGCACGTATTTCTATACCAAAACTTTGTCAAAAAAAAGCAAGTGGGGGTCTTGCTCTTCCTGATATTAAACTCTATAATCTGTCTACCCTAGTCAAGATAGCTTTGGACTGGCATACAGAATCAAATAAAATCTCTGTTGAGATAGAGAACATGCTTATTTCTCCTTTTACTCTAAGAGCTATTCTCCATTTACAGAATTCTTATATTACCCCATCTAAACTCTCTAAATTTGCATTCAATATGGACCATTACTGCCCAAAATGTCATCTGGAAAATGCTGACACTATACATATGTTTTTCTATTGCCCAAAAATAAAGCAATTCTGGGGTAAAGTCAATAGGGGTTAATAGGTTTAGTGTCGGCGATGTTGGGGGAACTGCGGTTTAGGGGTTAATAGGTTTATTTAGTGTTGGCGATGTCGGGGAGTGGCGGTTTAGGGGTTAATAGGTTTAGTTAGTGTTGGCTATGGGGGGCGGCGGTTTAGGGGTTAATAGGTTTAGTTAGTGTTGGCGCTGTGGGGGGGATGGTCATTTTTTTATTTTTAGTAATGTTATTTTTTTTATTTTTAGTAATGTTAGGTTTTATTAGTGTAAGCTTAGGTTTTATTTTTATTTCACAGGTAAGTTTATATTTATTTTAACTAGGTAGTTAGTAAATAGTTATATTGTAGCTAGCTTAGATTTTATTTTTATTTCACAGGTAAGTTTGTATTTTTTTTTTTTAAATAGGTAGTTGGTTAATAATTGTAACTTTAATTTAGGTCTATTTTAATTATGTTAAAGTTAGGGGGTGTTAGGTTTAGGGGTTAATATAGTTTAATTTAGGTTGTTGCTATGTGGGTGTATTGCAGTTTAGGGGTTAATAGGTTTAGTTAGTGTCGGGAAACTGCAGTTTAGGGGCTTATAGGTTTCGTTAGTGTCGGGGAACTGCAGTTTAGGGGTTAATAGATTTTGTTAGTGTTGGCGATGTGGGGGGTGGCAGTTTAGGGGTTAATAGGTTTAGTGTTGGCGATGTGGGGGGTGGCAGTTTAGGGGTTAATAGGTTTAGTGTTGGTGATGTGGGGGGGTGGTGGTTTAGGGGTTAATACTCATGAACTTAACCTATTCCTAAACAATCTCTCTCCCCACTGCACCTCATCTCAAAAGCAGTCTCACTACTGCAAATCTGTATGTCATCTCATGTCACTCTCCCTCTTGCTTTTACTTACTGCTGGTGACTTCTCCCCTAATCCTGGTCCCCAACCACAGCCTACCCATGCACATCCATGTGTACCATCCCATAGACTCAGAAAACAAAACTCTGCAAACCTTACTCACATTCCTCTTGCATCAAAAGCCACTTCCCCTTTCACTTGCGCACTCTGGAACTCTCGCTCTGTTTGCAACAAGCTCACTTCTATACATGACCTCTTTATCTCCCGCTCCCTCAACCTTCTGGCCCTAACAGAAACCTGTCTCTCTCCCCTAGACACAGCATCCACTGCTGCTCTGTCACATGGGGGTCTCCACTTCAGCCACACTCCTAGGTCTGGTAATAGACAAGGAGATGGTGTAGGTATTTTACTTTCCTCTTGTATTTCAACAAATACATCCCATCTCTTCCCTCATTCGAAACACACATGATTTGCTTATGCTCTCTCTATACGTGTTGCAGTCATATACCGACCCCCTGGCTTCTCAACTCACTTGGCTGCCTGGCTACCTTATTTCCTTTCCTCAGACACCCCTGCCCTCATTCTTGGCGACTTCAACATCCCTCTTGACTATCCCACTGCCTCATCTGCAAAACAACTTCTGCAACTCACTTGCTCGTTCCGTCTGTCACAATGGACTGATTCTCCCACTCACAAAGACGGTCACTCTCTTAACCTGATCTTTAGCTATCGATGCATTCTCTCAAACTTCACAAACTCCCTCTTTCTGACCACCATCTCCTTACTTGCAACATATCAACCCTCCCTACAACTCTCCCTCCTTCTACTCCTCACACCAAACTTCATAGAAGCATTATGTCATTAGATCAGCAACAGCTTGCTAATTCCCACAAACCTCTTCTCTCAACCTTCTCCTCCTTTTCCTGCCCTGAACAATCTGCCAATATAATTCCACCCTTACATCCGTCCTTGACAATCTCGCCCCTCTTACCATAGCTCGGAAATCACACGCTCATCCTCAGCCCTGGCATACTCCTGACACGGTACCTGCGCAGATGTTCCCATACTGCTGAGCCGCACTGTAGAAAATCTCGGAGTTCAGCTGATTTTCTTCATTACAAATTCATCTTGAACTCCTACTATTCTGCCCTTAATCTCCATAAGCAACACTACTTCTCTACTCTTATCTCTAATCTTTCTTCAAACCCAAAACGTCTGTTCTCCACTTTTAATACTCTCCTCTGCCCTCCCCCACCTCCTAATACAACTTCTCTGTCAACTCAAGACTTTGCCAGCCACTTCAATAACAAAATCGACTCCATCAGAAATGAAATCAGCTCTCAACATAATTCCATTCTCCCCCCCTCAAATTCTCTCAATCAACCACAACCCACATAACCTTAAACTTAGGTCATTCTCCCGTTACTGAGAAAGGAGTTTCGGCACTTATACTGCGCTCTCATCTCACTACCTGTCCCCTTGACCCTATCCCCTCAAAGCTACTCCCTTCCCTCTCTGCTACCCTTACCCCTATAATAACACACATTTTCAACCTCTCCCTCAGCACCGGTATATTTCCCTCATCGTTGGTCACACCTATCCTCAAAAAACCTTCCCTTGATCCTACCTCCCCATCCAACTACCGCCCTATTCCCTCCTCCCTCTTGCCTCAAAGCTTCTCGAAAAAATAGTATAAGCACGTCTATACCAGTTCCTTACGTTAAACTCCCTTCTTGACCCACTGCAATTTGGATTTAGTCCCCATCCCTCCACAGAGACAGCAATTGTTAAGGTTACCAACGACTTACTTACAGCAAAATCAAAAGGCCACTTCTCTCTGCTTATCCACTTTGATCTGTCCGCAGCCTTTGACACTGTTGACCACCCTCTTTTGCTCCAAACTCTCCAATCCATCGGTATCTGTGACACAGCCCTTTCGTGGCTCTCTTCCTACCTGTCAAACTGTACCTTAAGTTTAGCCTTCTTTGGGGCCCCCTCTGCCCCGTCACCACTTTCTGTCGGAGTACCGCAAGGCTCTGTCCTCGGTCCCCTTCTCTTCTCAATCTACAGGTCATCACTAGGTTCCCTAATAAAGTCCCTCGGTTTCCAATATCATTTGTATGCCGACGATACCCAAATTTACTTCTCTGCACCAGATCTATCTCCTTCCTTGCTAACCCGTGTCACTAACTGTCTTTCTCACATCTCTTCCTGGATGTCCTCTCACTACCTCAAGCTAAATCTCTCCAAAACTGAGCTCCTCATTTTCCCCCCTTCTTCCAAAATCTCCAACCCCATTCTCTCTATAACCGTCGACAACTCCATCATTACCCTACCCCGCATGCCCGATGTCTCGGGGTCACATTTGACTCGGATCTTTCTTTCACTCCTCACATTCAGTCCTTGGCTAAAGCCTGCCACTTCCACCTTAAAAATATCTCTAAAATTAGACACTTCCTTACACAAGACACAACTAAGATTTGAATCCACTCTCTCATTCTTTCCCGCCTCGATTACTGCAACTCTGTCCTCTCTCGTCTCCCCACCTGCCACATAGCTCCTTTACAATCCATAATGAATGCCTCTGCCAGACTCATCTTCCTTACACGTCGCTCTTCATCTGCTGCACCTCTCTGCCAACCCCTTCACTGGCTTCCTCTTGCCTCTAGGATCAAACACAAAATTCTCACTCTGACATACAAAGCCCTCAAATGCACTGCTCCCCCTATATCTCAGACCTTGTCTCCAGATACTCTCCCTCCCGTCCCCTTCGCTCTGCTCATGACCTCCTACTCTCCTCCTCTCTGGTTATCTCATCGCACTCCCGTTTACAAGACTTCTTCAGACGGGCTCCCATCTTGTGGAACTCTCTGCCTCGCTCCACAAGACTCTCCCCTAGTTTTGAAAGCTTCAAGCGCTCCCTAAAGACTCTACTGTTCAGGGATGCATACAACCTACGCTAACCTTACTTTATACCAGTTCCACTCCTCCATTGCTATCCCCTGAACCCCCTTAGCATGTAAGCCTAAGAGTCCAGCTGTTTGTAGATCACCTTCTTAAGAGCAGACTACAACAGTGCAACTCTTGGCAGGGCCCTCTACCCATTTGATCCCTATAATTGTTTTGTTGTACTCCGTCTTTGTTTATAGCGCTGCGGAATCTGTTGGCGCTCCACAACTAATAATAATAATAATAGGTTGTCTCAGCGATGTCGGGGAGCTGCGGTTTAGGGGTTAATAGGTTTGGTGTTGGCGATGTGGGGGTACGGTGGTTTAGGGGTTAATAGGTTTAGTGTTGGCGATGTCGGGGAACTGCGGTTTAGGGGTTAATAGGTTTATTTAGTTTGGCGATGTCGGGGAGTCGTGGTTTAGGGGTTAATAGGTTTAGTTAGTGTTGGCTATGTGGGGGGCGGCAGTTTAGGGGTTAATAGGTTTAGTTAGTGTTGGCGATGTGGGGGGGATGGCGGTTTAGGAGTTAGTAGCTTTATTTAGTGTCGGCGGTTTTAGATAATAACATTAGTTATGTTAAATTAAATAGTTTTTTCGGATCCATTCTTTATTCATATGCATTATTTTATTCTAAATTTTAGAATAGAATAATGAATAAAGAATGGATACAAAAAAAACGATTTAACTTAAAGGATTACTTTCCGTTATAATTTTTAAGCCAAACAACTAACATATTAAAGTTAATAAACATTAATTAAAACCTACTGACCTATATTTTCTCCAAAACGAATTTTCATAACGTTCTAAAAGTTATATCTTTTATTTGCCGATGTCACGTTATCCTGCCCACTATTTTCAGCACTGCATGTTCAAAATACTTAAACCAATGAAATTGTGTTTAAAGCGCCATTTTGAAACCTAGGTATTGTAAACAGATTGGTACAGAGCAAAGGATACCCGCGGAGTGGGTTTGGAAAACAATTACATTTGCAGACAAGATTTCTGATATACGGTAGAGATATGTTAATGAAATGCTATTGATAAAAAGCGTATTTGGGGTAGTTAGTTAGTAACAGGCATAGAAAATATTTACTTACAGTGGCCTTTTAACATAACTAATTTGCCGAAACAATTTATTTTTTAAACAAACTAATTTGCCGAAACAAAATGATTTAACTAATGAAAACGAAATTAAATTTTTAGCGTTGCACAGGTCGAAAGAGCATCCTTACATTACTTGTTATCTTGTTTTTCAAGGATGAATGTCTCCAGTCTTACACAAAGGATCTTATGACTGTTAAGTTCTTTAAGTCTTGTAATTAACTAACTTGTAAAAGGGAGCGTGTATGAAGACCCTCTGTGTCGTTACATGTATGTAATGTATAATATATAATCCAGCACTGCTAAGAATAAACCAGAGCTGACAGATTATATTGTGTGTGCATGTCTGATTATTGCTAAGGCCTTGTGTGTGAAATACTCAATTCCAGTGATAATTGCCATATACGGATTGTTGTTATGAAGACTATGAAGTGTCCCAACGCTCAGAGACCTTCAAACAGTTGCACGTTCACAAGAATAAATCTGGCTCCGATAAGTGCCGAATGCCGCGAGCAGCTGCCTTTCTACACAATCCTAGAAAACACACACATATAATAACCCCCACATATACATCATTTAAATTATTTAAGCATGACAAGAAAGCAGACACAAACCAAGTTTTGAAAATCATCAGGTTTATTTAAAAGAATTATACAAATATAAAACTAAAATTCACAGTAAGAATGAGGATTTGTTAGCACCACTTTAAATTTTTTAATCAGACAAAATGTTTCAACTTTTCCACTAAGCTACTGCAGAACAGAAATTATTTTTTTTATATTGGCTTTAAAGGGATATAAATGCCAAAATTTAAATGTGCATAAATGCATTTAAATTTTAGATAGAAGAATTTTTGCAATACATTTTCCTTAATAAAAATGCTTCTAGTAAAAAGATATTAGTGTTTTTCAGCAGAGGGCCGTGCACCAGTAATTAAACACCACTCTTGGTCAGGGAGTCAGCAGTAGCTTGTATGACAGACACAATGCACACCACCCTTAGCTCTCGGTTCAGGCATGATGTTCGAATACTGGGGCATATGCCGCCGAAAACCATAATAACTTACTAGAAATATTTTTGCTAATGAAAGTATTTTGTAAAAATGCTTCTATTTCAAGTTGAATTGCACTCATGCAGATTTAATTTTTGATCGGCCTAACCCGTTAATATTTTATCACATACATCATACACCAATTTAAGGCATGTTTTTCAGTAACAATGTATATTATACATTTAAAGGGCCATTATAGTAAAAAAACATCAATGTAATTTTAAAACTAATTCAACCACCACAAAAGGGTTTAAACACAAATTACAATACAGCTGGGTGGTGAAACTAATGCTGCTTATTGGGTCAGCTGTAGT
The DNA here is from genome assembly GCF_027579735.1 of Bombina bombina. Taxonomy (NCBI): domain Eukaryota; kingdom Metazoa; phylum Chordata; class Amphibia; order Anura; family Bombinatoridae; genus Bombina; species Bombina bombina. Next base: position 1,218,987,641 of record NC_069501.1, read on the forward strand.
TTCCACTCAGGACCAGTGTTTTTTTGTGGCTCCTAAGTGGTACGTTGACTATGTGCTTATCTCCAGAGATGCAGGGTTGTTAGTTTTAAAATAACATAGTTTAATGAATTACAGCATGTATTTTTTATTACTATAATGGCCTTTAATGTCAGTCAGGGTCCATGACCTTTTTAAAACAAGTGTATATTTTAAACAGCAACAGTGAAATAAGAATTTTGTCAAAAGAATAAGTATTGTCCCTGCATAACTTGTGTGATATTAAATGCAATTTAAAATAGCAAACATTTAATAATAATTAAAAAAAGTTACTTTCATTATGTCGGCTAAAGACCTCTGATAATAACACAATCATTTGACAGACAATGCAAATGTACTGAGAAAAAAAACAGCACTGAAAAGGCAAATAAAGATTATTTTACAAATATAGATTATGGCTCATTTTGTAAAGTGCACTGTGCCAATCTCTGCAAGCTGTTGCATACATGTTAATAAATTACAGATTTTGTTTTTAGTGTGCAAAACAAAGAAACAGTCCAGAATTGCCAAAGCTATTGGTACATATGGAGGAAAAAAATGACTGCATTAAAGGGATAGTCAAGTACCAAAAAAACTTTCATGATTCAGACAGGGCATGCAATTGTAAACAACTTTCCAATTTACTTTTATCACCAATTTTGCTTTGTTCTCTTGGTATTCTTAGTTGAAAGTTAAACCTAGGAGGTTCATATGCTAATTTCTTAGAACTTGAAGGCCACCTCTAATCTGAATGCATTTTGACCACTAGAGGGTGTTAGTTAATGTGTTTGATATAGATAACATTGAGCTCATGCACGTGAATTTACCAAGGAGTGAGCACTGATTGGCTAAAATGTCAAAAGAACTGAAATAAGGGGGCAGTCTGCAGAGGCTTAGATACAAGGTAATAACAGAGGTAAAATGTGTATTATAACTGTGGAATGGATAATTAAGGGATTATCTATTTTTTAAAACAACAAAAATTCTGGTGTTGACTGTCCCTTTAAACAAAATACCTTTTCAAGCCATTTCATATTTGCAGAATTGTAGCTTATTCTATATGGTCAGTTTACATAATGAGATAAGTAGCATTAAAAATTAGCATAATACTATTCATTTACAGTACTTACACATGCGCATTTGCAGTACTAATGGTAGCCAAGTACTTACACACGCATTCATTTGCTGTCACTCATTTGCCTTCAGGTGAAGGTTATAAGTGTTAAAAATGAATAATGCACAAATGTCAGCATGAACGCTTTACTGCGGCTTTCCCTTCCATAAAAAACCTTATTTTCCTAGCGATAACAGCTTTGCTTTGGTTAATATAATCACTAGATTATATTAACCAAAGCTGTTATGTGATCTGTATATGAAACATGCATGCTCACATAGCTAGTTGGTATATGTTCTGCAGTACGCATGCGTACATAGCATACCATTATACAATTACCTCTAAAGAGGTCTCTAAAGAAACAAGTCTGTATACTGCACGCTAATCTAGTTTATTATAATAGAACACAGTATTCAAAAGACAGCTGATCAGAGCCAGAAGTGGTTTGTATTGCATTCATATTTCAGATTTGAGTATTACGCCCTTTAAATGCTAACCTTACCGTAAAATGAATTCATCTTAATTACAATTTTATACAGAATCTCAAGATCTAAAGTTGAAAATAATTGTGATGTGACAATACAAAGGTGACAGACCTTTAGAATACTCTGTGTCTGCACTTAAATGACAAATTCATTACAATCTTGACAAACTTGATTGTGGTTGAAATAAAAAAAGGATAATTTAATCAAATGCAATTTGTAATTTCCTCAGAGACAGGATTACAAAACAGCAGCACAAAGACAACAAGATCTTTCTCGCATCCAATAGTGTACATTTTTTTAGGGAAATTTCATTAGACATACAAATAATGTAGTTTCTGATAATTCCAGGGATTCAAAGCAGCATATTTACACTATATACTATATAGTATTATAGTGTTTTATAACCCTTTAACCTCTGAGCAACATGCCATAAATATCCATGCATATGTATGTGTCCATATACACACAGGTGCACATACATGTATTTATGTGCATGGAAATACTGTTTTTTACATACATTTAGTAGCTTTGCTGTTAGTATCTAAGTAAGGTTTAAAATAATTTACATATTACCTTTCTTTAAAATCCATATAATAAATCAGATATAATTTGCGTGATAAAATATTTTGTAAAAACAAAACAAATGTAACACTTTGGCTACCAAAGCAAGCTGCAGCACAAAACAGCCTCAAACTGCTTATGGGGACGTTTTGCTGTTCAGAATTACTTGTCCCTATGACTTGCGCATTAGTCTGAATAGTCAGTATAATTAACATTCATGCAGTATCGTTTTACTACTGAACTTGCAGTAGTAACAAATCCAATAAATTGATGATAGACGCACAAGAGTACAGCACTGTACCCTTTTAGTACCATTACAGTAACATTCCATAGAATGAGACAGACTACCTAATGCATAAACATAGTGGATTTGGTATCTGTTTTTCTAACAGATGATTAGCGGAGATGTGCAGAAAGGAATAATCAGAAATGTAAATCAAGTATTAATGCTCATGTGGGAGCAATGGAATTTGTCAGTAATTATAGAGGCATTTCATATGGAAGAGCTGGAGCCGCTCACAGGTTTTTGATGTGAGCTGTTTAGTCACGCTTCAGTCGGTATTCAGTGGGTACGGAGCCCTTTAGTTTGGGAATGGAGCCATCAAACAGCAAGAGAGAAACAACCAGACCTAGACAAAGAGAAGTAACAAAGGTGAGACTGGCTTCTATCCGTGCAACATCCCACATAAAAACACAGGACAGGAAATTAACAGTTTTAATAGCCGGAAAGGACAGGGTACCCAGAGAGATACATTGCACTTAATATTTATAATCAGAAGTATAAGTGTAGGTGCGCAGGTTACACAGCTCTTTATAAAATAGTGTACTAATATTTATAATCAGAAGTATTAGTGTAGGTGCACATGTTACACAGCTCTTTATAAAATAGTGTACTAATATTTATAATCCAGAAGTATAAGTGTAGGTGCGCATGTTACACAGCTCTTTATAAAATAGTGTACTAATATTTATAATCAGAAGTATAAGTGTAGGTGCGCATGTTACACAGCTCTTTATAAAATAGTGTACTAATATTTATAATCAGAAGTATAAGTGTAGGTGCGCATGTTACACAGCTCTTTATAAAATAGTGTACTAATATTTATAATCAGAAGTATAAGTGTAGGTGCGCATGTTACACAGCTCTTTATAAAATAGTGTACTAATATTTATAATCAGAAGTATAAGTGTAGGTGCGCATGTTACACAGCTCTTTATAAAATAGTGTACTAATATTTATAATCAGAAGTATAAGTGTAGGTGCATATGTTACACAGCTCTTTATAAAATAGTGTACTAATATTTATAATCCAGAAGTATAAGTGTAGGTGCGCATGTTACACAGCTCTTTATAAAATAGTGTACTAATATTTATAATCAGAAGTATAAGTGTAGGTGCGCATGTTACACAGCTCTTTATAAAATAGTGTACTAATATTTATAATCCAGAAGTATAAGTGTAGGTGCGCATGTTACACAGCTCTTTATAAAATAGTGTACTAATATTTATAATCAGAAGTATAAGTGTAGGTGCGCATGTTACACAGCTCTTTATAAAATAGTGTACTAATATTTATAATCAGAAGTATAAGTGTAGGTGTGCATGTTACACAGCTCTTTATAAAATAGTGTACTAATATTTATAATCAGAAGTATAAGTGTAGGTGCGCATGTTACACAGCTCTTTATAAAATAGTGTACTAATATTTATAATCAGAAGTATAAGTGTAGGTGCGCATGTTACACAGCTCTTTATAAAATAGTGTACTAATATTTATAATCAGAAGTATAAGTGTAGGTGCGCATGTTACACAGCTCTTTATAAAATAGTGTACTAATATTTATAATCAGAAGTATAAGTGTAGGTGCGCATGTTACACAGCTCTTTATAAAATAGTGTACTAATATTTATAATCAGAAGTATAAGTGTAGGTGCGCATGTTACACAGCTCTTTATAAAATAGTGTACTAATATTTATAATCAGAAGTATAAGTGTAGGTGCGCATGTTACACAGCTCTTTATAAAATAGTGTACTAATATTTATAATCAGAAGTATAAGTGTAGGTGCGCATGTTACACAGCTCTTTATAAAATAGTGTACTAATATTTATAATCAGAAGTATAAGTGTAGGTGCGCATGTTACACAGCTCTTTATAAAATAGTGTACTAATATTTATAATCAGAAGTATAAGTGTAGGTGCGCATGTTACACAGCTCTTTATAAAATAGTGTACTAATATTTATAATCAGAAGTATAAGTGTAGGTGCGCATGTTACACAGCTCTTTATAAAATAGTGTACTAATATTTATAATCAGAAGTATAAGTGTAGGTGCGCATGTTACACAGCTCTTTATAAAATAGTGTACTAATATTTATAATCAGAAGTATAAGTGTAGGTGCGCATGTTACACAGCTCTTTATAAAATAGTGTACTAATATTTATAATCAGAAGTATAAGTGTAGGTGCGCATGTTACACAGCTCTTTATAAAATAGTGTACTAATATTTATAATCAGAAGTATAAGTGTAGGTGCGCATGTTACACAGCTCTTTATAAAATAGTGTACTAATATTTATAATCAGAAGTATAAGTGTAGGTGCGCATGTTACACAGCTCTTTATAAAATAGTGTACTAATATTTATAATCAGAAGTATAAGTGTAGGTGCGCATGTTACACAGCTCTTTATAAAATAGTGTACTAATATTTATAATCAGAAGTATAAGTGTAGGTGCGCATGTTACACAGCTCTTTATAAAATAGTGTACTAATATTTATAATCAGAAGTATAAGTGTAGGTGCGCATGTTACACAGCTCTTTATAAAATAGTGTACTAATATTTATAATCAGAAGTATAAGTGTAGGTGCGCATGTTACACAGCTCTTTATAAAATAGTGTACTAATATTTATAATCAGAAGTATAAGTGTAGGTGCCCATGTTACACAGCTCTTTATAAAATAGTGTACTAATATTTATAATCCAGAAGTATAAGTGTAGGTGCGCATGTTACACAGCTCTTTATAAAATAGTGTACTAATATTTATAATCAGAAGTATAAGTGTAGGTGCGCATCTTACACAGCTCTTTATAAAATAGTGTACTAATATTTATAATCAGAAGTATAAGTGTAGGTGCGCAGGTTACACAGCTCTTTATAAAATAGTGTACTAATATTTATAATCAGAAGTATAAGTGTAGGTGCGCAGCTTACACAGCTCTTTATAAAATAGTGTACTAATATTTATAATCAGAAGTATAAGTGTAGGTGCGCATGTTACACAGCTCTTTATAAAATAGTGTACTAATATTTATAATCAGAAGTATAAGTGTAGGTGCGCATGTTACACAGCTCTTTATAAAATAGTGTACTAATATTTATAATCAGAAGTATAAGTGTAGGTGCGCATGTTACACAGCTCTTTATAAAATAGTGTACTAATATTTATAATCAGAAGTATAAGTGTAGGTGCGCATGTTACACAGCTCTTTATAAAATAGTGTACTAATATTTATAATCAGAAGTATAAGTGTAGGTGCGCAGGTTACACAGCTCTTTATAAAATAGTGTACTAATATTTATAATCAGAAGTATAAGTGTAGGTGCGCAGGTTACACAGCTCTTTATAAAATAGTGTACTAATATTTATAATCAGAAGTATAAGTGTAGGTGCGCAGGTTACACAGCTCTTTATAAAATAGTGTACTAATATTTATAATCAGAAGTATAAGTGTAGGTGCGCATGTTACACAGCTCTTTATAAAATAGGTGTACTAATATTTATAATCAGAAGTATAAGTGTAGGTGCGCATGTTACACAGCTCTTTATAAAATAGTGTACTAATATTTATAATCAGAAGTATAAGTGTAGGTGCACAGGTTACACAGCTCTTTATAAAATAGTGTACTAATATTTATAATCAGAAGTATAAGTGTAGGTGCGCATCTTACACAGCTCTTTATAAAATAGTGTACTAATATTTATAATCAGAAGTATAAGTGTAGGTGCGCATGTTACACAGCTCTTTATAAAATAGTGTACTAATATTTATAATCAGAAGTATAAGTGTAGGTGCGCATGTTACACAGCTCTTTATAAAATAGTGTACTAATATTTATAATCAGAAGTATAAGTGTAGGTGCGCATGTTACACAGCTCTTTATAAAATAGTGTACTAATATTTATAATCAGAAGTATAAGTGTAGGTGCACATCTTACACAGCTCTTTATAAAATAGTGTACTAATATTTATAATCAGAAGTATAAGTGTAGGTGCCCATGTTACACAGCTCTTTATAAAATAGCGTACTAATATTTATAATCAGTAGTATAAGTGTAGGTATGCATGTTACACAGCTCTTTATAAAATAGTGTACTAATATTTATAATCAGAAGTATAAGTGTAGGTGCGCATGTTACACAGCTCTTTATAAAATAGTGTACTAATATTTATAATCAGAAGTATAAGTGTAGGTGCACAGGTTACACAGCTCTTTATAAAATAGTGTACTAATATTTATAATCAGAAGTATAAGTGTAGGTGCGCATCTTACACAGCTCTTTATAAAATAGTGTACTAATATTTATAATCAGAAGTATAAGTGTAGGTGCGCATGTTACACACCTCTTTATAAAATAGTGTACTAATATTTATAATCAGAAGTATAAGTGTAGGTGCACATGTTACACAGCTCTTTATAAAATAGTGTACTAATATTTATAATCAGAAGTATAAGTGTAGGTGCGCATGTTACACAGCTCTTTATAAAATAGTGTACTAATATTTATAATCAGAAGTATAAGTGTAGGTGCGCATCTTACACAGCTCTTTATAAAATAGTGTACTAATATTTATAATCAGAAGTATAAGTGTAGGTATGCATGTTACACAGCTCTTTATAAAATAGTGTACTAATATTTATAATCAGAAGTATAAGTGTAGGTGCGCATCTTACACAGCTCTTTATAAAATAGTGTACTAATATTTATAATCAGAAGTATAAGTGTAGGTGCGCATGTTACACAGCTCTTTATAAAATAGTGTACTAATATTTATAATCAGAAGTATAAGTGTAGGTGCCCATGTTACACAGCTCTTTATAAAATAGTGTACTAATATTTATAATCAGAAGTATAAGTGTAGGTGCGCATGTTACACAGCTCTTTATAAAATAGTGTACTAATATTTATAATCAGAAGTATAAGTGTAGGTGCGCATCTTACACAGCTCTTTATAAAATAGTGTACTAATATTTATAATCCAGAAGTATAAGTGTAGGTGCGCATGTTACACAGCTCTTTATAAAATAGTGTACTAATATTTATAATCCAGAAGTATAAGTGTAGGTGCGCAGCTTACATAGCTCTTTATAAAATAGTGTACTAATATTTATAATCAGAAGTATATGTGTAGGTGCGCATGTTACACAGCTCTTTATAAAATAGTGTACTAATATTTATAATCAGAAGTATAAGTGTAGGTGCATATGTTACACAGCTCTTTATAAAATAGTGTACTAATATTTATAATCAGAAGTATAAGTGTAGGTGCCCATGTTACACAGCTCTTTATAAAATAGTGTACTAATATTTATAATCAGAAGTATAAGTGTAGGTGCGCATGTTACACAGCTCTTTATAAAATAGTGTACTAATATTTATAATCAGAAGTATAAGTGTAGGTGCGCATGTTACACAGCTCTTTATAAAATAGTGTACTAATATTTATAATCAGAAGTATAAGTGTAGGTGCGCATCTTACACAGCTCTTTATAATATAGTGTACTAATATTTATAATCAGAAGTATAAGTGTAGGTGCGCATGTTACACAGCTCTTTATAAAATAGTGTACTAATATTTATAATCAGAAGTATAAGTGTAGGTGCGCATGTTACACAGCTCTTTATAAAATAGTGTACTAATATTTATAATCAGAAGTATAAGTGTAGGTGCGCATGTTACACAGCTCTTTATAAAATAGTGTACTAATATTTATAATCAGAAGTATAAGTGTAGGTGCGCATGTTACACAGCTCTTTATAAAATAGTGTACTAATATTTATAATCAGAAGTATAAGTGTAGGTGCGCAGCTTACACAGCTCTTTATAAAATAGTGTACTAATATTTATAATCAGAAGTATAAGTGTAGGTGCGCAGGTTACACAGCTCTTTATAAAATAGTGTACTAATATTTATAATCAGAAGTATAAGTGTAGGTGCGCATGTTACACAGCTCTTTATAAAATAGTGTACTAATATTTATAATCAGAAGTATTAGTGTAGGTGCACAGGTTACACAGCTCTTTATAAAATAGTGTACTAATATTTATAATCAGAAGTATAAGTGTAGGTGCGCATGTTACACAGCTCTTTATAAAATAGTGTACTAATATTTATAATCAGAAGTATAAGTGTAGGTGCGCATCTTACACAGCTCTTTATAAAATAGTGTACTAATATTTATAATCAGAAGTATAAGTGTAGGTGCGCAGCTTACACAGCTCTTTATAAAATAGTGTACTAATATTTATAATCAGAAGTATAAGTGTAGGTATGCATGTTACACAGCTCTTTATAAAATAGTGTACTATTATTTATAATCAGAAGTATAAGTGTAGGTGCGCATGTTACACAGCTCTTTATAAAATAGTGTACTAATATTTATAATCAGAAGTATAAGTGTAGGTGCGCATGTTACACAGCTCTTTATAAAATAGTGTACTAATATTTATAATCAGAAGTATAAGTGTAGGTGCGCATCTTACACAGCTCTTTATAAAATAGTGTACTAATATTTATAATCAGAAGTATAAGTGTAGGTGCGCATGTTACACAGCTCTTTATAAAATAGTGTACTAATATTTATAATCAGAAGTATAAGTGTAGGTGCGCATGTTACATAGCTCTTTATAAAATAGTGTACTAATATTTATAATCAGAAGTATAAGTGTAGGTGCGCAGCTTACATAGCTCTTTATAAAATAGTGTACTAATATTTATAATCAGAAGTATAAGTGTAGGTGCGCATGTTACACAGCTCTTTATAAAATAGTGTACTAATATTTATAATCCAGAAATATAAGTGTAGGTGCGCACGTTACACAGCTCTTAATAAAATAGTGTACTAATATTTATAATCAGAAGTATAAGTATAGGTGCGCATCTTACACAGCTCTTTATAAAATAGTGTACTAATATTTATAATCAGAAGTATAAGTGTAGGTATGCATGTTACACAGCTCTTTATAAAATAGTGTACTAATATTTATAATCAGAAGTATAAGTGTAGGTGCGCATCTTACACAGCTCTTTATAAAATAGTGTACTAATATTTATAATCAGAAGTATAAGTGTAGGTGCCCATCTTACACAACTCTTTATAAAATAGTGTACTAATATTTATAATCAGAAGTATAAGTGTAGGTGTGCATGTTACACAGCTCTTTATAAAATAGTGTACTAATATTTATAATCAGAAGTATAAGTGTAGGTGCGCATGTTACACAGCTCTTTATAAAATAGTGTACTAATATTTATAATCAGAAGTATAAGTGTAGGTGCGCATCTTACATAGCTCTTTATAAAATAGTGTACTAATATTTATAATCAGAAGTATAAGTGTAGGTGCGCATGTTACATAGCTCTTTATAAAATAGTGTACTAATATTTATAATCAGAAGTATAAGTGTAGGTGCGCATGTTACACAGCTCTTTATAAAATAGTGTACTAATATTTATAATCCAGAAGTATAAGTGTAGGTGCGCATGTTACACAGCTCTTTATAAAATAGTGTACTAATATTTATAATCAGAAGTATAAGTGTAGGTGCGCATGTTACACAGCTCTTTATAAAATAGTGTACTAATATTTATAATCAGAAGTATAAGTGTAGGTGCGCAGCTTACAAAGCTCTTTATAAAATAGTGTACTAATATTTATAATCAGAAGTATAAGTGTAGGTGCGCATCTTACATAGCTCTTTATAAAATAGTGTACTAATATTTATAATCAGAAGTATAAGTGTAGGTATGCATGTTACACAGCTCTTTATAAAATAGTGTACTAATATTTATAATCAGAAGTATAAGTGTAGGTGCGCAGGTTACACAGCTCTTTATAAAATAGTGTACTAATATTTATAATCAGAAGTATAAGTGTAGGTGCGCATCTTACACAGCTCTTTATAAAATAGTGTACTAATATTTATAATCAGAAGTATAAGTGTAGGTGCGCATGTTACACAGCTCTTTATAAAATAGTGTACTAATATTTATAATCAGAAGTATAAGTGTAGGTGCGCATGTTACACAGCTCTTTATAAAATAGTGTACTAATATTTATAATCAGAAGTATAAGTGTAGGTGCATATGTTACACAGCTCTTTATAAAATAGTGTACTAATATTTATAATCAGAAGTATAAGTGTAGGTGCGCACGTTACACAGCTCTTTATAAAATAGTGTACTAATATTTATAATCCAGAAGTATAAGTGTAGGTATGCATGTTACACAACTCTTTATAAAATAGTGTACTAATATTTATAATCCAGAAGTTTAAGTGTAGGTGCGCATGTTACACAGCTCTTTATAAAATAGTGTACTAATATTTATAATCAGAAGTATAAGTGTAGGTGCGCATGTTACACACCTCTTTATAAAATAGTGTACTAATATTTATAATCAGAAGTATAAGTGTAGGTGCACATGTTACACAGCTCTTTATAAAATAGTGTACTAATATTTATAATCAGAAGTATAAGTGTAGGTGCGCATGTTACACAGCTCTTTATAAAATAGTGTACTAATATTTATAATCAGAAGTATAAGTGTAGGTGCGCATCTTACACAGCTCTTTATAAAATAGTGTACTAATATTTATAATCAGAAGTATAAGTGTAGGTGCATATGTTACACAGCTCTTTATAAAATAGTGTACTAATATTTATAATCAGAAGTATAAGTGTAGGTGCCCATGTTACACAGCTCTTTATAAAATAGTGTACTAATATTTATAATCAGAAGTATAAGTGTAGGTGCGCATGTTACACAGCTCTTTATAAAATAGTGTACTAATATTTATAATCAGAAGTATAAGTGTAGGTGCGCATGTTACACAGCTCTTTATAAAATAGTGTACTAATATTTATAATCAGAAGTATAAGTGTAGGTGCGCATCTTACACAGCTCTTTATAAAATAGTGTACTAATATTTATAATCCAGAAGTATAAGTGTAGGTGCGCATGTTACACAGCTCTTTATAAAATAGTGTACTAATATTTATAATCCAGAAGTATAAGTGTAGGTGCGCAGCTTACATAGCTCTTTATAAAATAGTGTACTAATATTTATAATCAGAAGTATATGTGTAGGTGCGCATGTTACACAGCTCTTTATAAAATAGTGTACTAATATTTATAATCCAGAAGTATAAGTGTAGGTATGCATGTTACACAGCTCTTTATAAAATAGTGTACTAATATTTATAATCAGAAGTATAAGTGTAGGTGCGCATGTTACACAGCTCTTTATAAAATAGTGTACTAATATTTATAATCAGAAGTATAAGTGTAGGTGCCCATGTTACACAGCTCTTTATAAAATAGTGTACTAATATTTATAATCAGAAGTATAAGTGTAGGTGCGCATGTTACACAGCTCTTTATAAAATAGTGTACTAATATTTATAATCAGAAGTATAAGTGTAGGTGCACAGGTTACATAGCTCTTTATAAAATAGTGTACTAATATTTATAATCAGAAGTATAAGTGTAGGTATGCATGTTACACAGCTCTTTATAAAATAGTGTACTAATATTTATAATCCAGAAGTATAAGTGTAGGTATGCATGTTACACAGCTCTTTATAAAATAGTGTACTAATATTTATAATCAGAAGTATAAGTGTAGGTGCATATGTTACACAGCTCTTTATAAAATAGTGTACTAATATTTATAATCAGAAGTATAAGTGTAGGTGCGCATGTTACACAGCTCTTTATAAAATAGTGTACTAATATTTATAATCAGAAGTATAAGTGTAGGTGCGCATCTTACACAGCTCTTTATAATATAGTGTACTAATATTTATAATCAGAAGTATAAGTGTAGGTGCGCATGTTACACAGCTCTTTATAAAATAGTGTACTAATATTTATAATCAGAAGTATAAGTGTAGGTGCGCAGCTTACATAGCTCTTTATAAAATAGTGTACTAATATTTATAATCAGAAGTATAAGTGTAGGTGCCCATGTTACACAGCTCTTTATAAAATAGTGTACTAATATTTATAATCAGAAGTATAAGTGTAGGTGCGCAGCTTACATAGCTCTTTATAAAATAGTGTACTAATATTTATAATCAGAAGTATAAGTGTAGGTGCGCATGTTACACAGCTCTTTATAAAATAGTGTACTAATATTTATAATCAGAAGTATAAGTGTAGGTGCGCATCTTACACAGCTCTTTATAAAATAGTGTACTAATATTTATAATCAGAAGTATTAGTGTAGGTGCACAGGTTACACAGCTCTTTATAAAATAGTGTACTAATATTTATAATCAGAAGTATAAGTGTAGGTGCGCAGCTTACACAGCTCTTTATAAAATAGTGTACTAATATTTATAATCAGAAGTATAAGTGTAGGTATGCATGTTACACAGCTCTTTATAAAATAGTGTACTATTATTTATAATCAGAAGTATAAGTGTAGGTGCGCATGTTACACAGCTCTTTATAAAATAGTGTACTAATATTTATAATCAGAAGTATAAGTGTAGGTGCGCATGTTACACAGCTCTTTATAAAATAGTGTACTAATATTTATAATCAGAAGTATAAGTGTAGGTGCGCATCTTACACAGCTCTTTATAAAATAGTGTACTAATATTTATAATCAGAAGTATAAGTGTAGGTGCGCATGTTACACAGCTCTTTATAAAATAGTGTACTAATATTTATAATCAGAAGTATAAGTGTAGGTGCGCAGCTTACATAGCTCTTTATAAAATAGTGTACTAATATTTATAATCAGAAGTATAAGTGTAGGTGCGCATGTTACACAGCTCTTTATAAAATAGTGTACTAATATTTATAATCCAGAAATATAAGTGTAGGTGCGCACGTTACACAGCTCTTAATAAAATAGTGTACTAATATTTATAATCAGAAGTAAAGTATAGGTGCACATCTTACACAGCTCTTTATAAAATAGTGTACTAATATTTATAATCAGAAGTATAAGTGTAGGTATGCATGTTACACAGCTCTTTATAAAATAGTGTACTAATATTTATAATCAGAAGTATAAGTGTAGGTGCGCAGCTTACATAGCTCTTTATAAAATAGTGTACTAATATTTATAATCAGAAGTGTAGGTGCCCATCTTACACAACTCTTTATAAAATAGTGTACTAATATTTATAATCAGAAGTATAAGTGTAGGTGTGCATGTTACACAGCTCTTTATAAAATAGTGTACTAATATTTATAATCAGAAGTATAAGTGTAGGTGCGCATGTTACACAGCTCTTTATAAAATAGTGTACTAATATTTATAATCAGAAGTATAAGTGTAGGTGCGCATCTTACATAGCTCTTTATAAAATAGTGTAATAATATTTATAATCAGAAGTATAAGTGTAGGTGCGCATCTTACATAGCTCTTTATAAAATAGTGTACTAATATTTATAATCAGAAGTATAAGTGTAGGTGCGCAGCTTACATAGCTCTTTATAAAATAGTGTACTAATATTTATAATCAGAAGTATAAGTGTAGGTGCGCATCTTACATAGCTCTTTATAAAATAGTGTACTAATATTTATAATCAGAAGTATAAGTGTAGGTGCGCATGTTACACAGCTCTTTATAAAATAGTGTACTAATATTTATAATCAGAAGTATAAGTGTAGGTATGCATGTTACACAGCTCTTTATAAAATAGTGTACTAATATTTATAATCAGAAGTATAAGTGTAGGTGCGCAGGTTACACAGCTCTTTATAAAATAGTGTACTAATATTTATAATCAGAAGTATAAGTGTAGGTGCGCATCTTACACAGCTCTTTATAAAATAGTGTACTAATATTTATAATCAGAAGTATAAGTGTAGGTGCGCATCTTACACAGCTCTTTATAAAATAGTGTACTAATATTTATAATCAGAAGTATAAGTGTAGGTGCGCATGTTACACAGCTCTTTATAAAATAGTGTACTAATATTTATAATCAGAAGTATAAGTGTAGGTGCGCAGCTTACATAGCTCTTTATAAAATAGTGTACTAATATTTATAATCAGAAGTATAAGTGTAGGTATGCATGTTACACAGCTCTTTATAAAATAGTGTACTAATATTTATAATCAGTAGTATAAGTGTAGGTATGCATGTTACACAGCTCTTTATAAAATAGTGTACTAATATTTATAATCAGAAGTATAAGTGTAGGTGCGCATGTTACACAGCTCTTTATAAAAAAGTGTACTAATATTTATAATCAGAAGTATAAGTGTAGGTGCGCATGTTACACAGCTCTTTATAAAATAGTGTACTAATATTTATAATCAGAAGTATAAGTGTAGGTGCATATGTTACACAGCTCTTTATAAAATAGTGTACTAATATTTATAATCAGAAGTATAAGTGTAGGTGCGCACGTTACACAGCTCTTTATAAAATAGTGTACTAATATTTATAATCCAGAAGTATAAGTGTAGGTATGCATGTTACACAGCTCTTTATAAAATAGTGTACTAATATTTATAATCCAGAAGTTTAAGTGTAGGTGCGCATCTTACACAGCTCTTTATAAAATAGTGTACTAATATTTATAATCAGAAGTATAAGTGTAGGTGCGCATCTTACACAGCTCTTTATAAAATAGTGTACTAATATTTATAATCAGAAGTATAAGTGTAGGTGCCCATGTTACACAGCTCTTTATAAAATAGTGTACTAATATTTATAATCAGAAGTATAAGTGTAGGTGCGCATGTTACACAGCTCTTTATAAAATAGTGTACTAATATTTATTATCAGAAGTATAAGTGTAGGTGTGCATCTTACACAGCTCTTTATAATATAGTGTACTAATATTTATAATCAGAAGTATAAGTGTAGGTGCGCATGTTACACAGCTCTTTATAAAATAGTGTACTAATATTTATAATCAGAAGTATAAGTGTAGGTGCGCATGTTACACAGCTCTTTATAAAATAGTGTACTAATATTTATAATCAGAAGTATAAGTGTAGGTGCGCATGTTACACAGCTCTTTATAAAATAGTGTACTAATATTTATAATCAGAAGTATAAGTGTAGGTGCGCAGCTTACATAGCTCTTTATAAAATAGTGTACTAATATTTATAATCCAGAAGTATAAGTGTAGGTGCCCATGTTACACAGCTCTTTATAAAATAGTGTACTAATATTTATAATCAGAAGTATAAGTGTAGGTGCGCAGCTTACATAGCTCTTTATAAAATAGTGTACTAATATTTATAATCAGAAGTATAAGTGTAGGTGCCCATGTTACACAGCTCTTTATAAAATAGTGTACTAATATTTATAATCAGAAGTATAAGTGTAGGTGCGCATCTTACACAGCTCTTTATAAAATAGTGTACTAATATTTATAATCAGAAGTATTAGTGTAGGTGCACAGGTTACACAGCTCTTTATAAAATAGTGTACTAATATTTATAATCAGAAGTATAAGTGTAGGTGCGCAGCTTACACAGCTCTTTATAAAATAGTGTACTAATATTTATAATCAGAAGTATAAGTGTAGGTATGCATGTTACACAGCTCTTTATAAAATAGTGTACTAATATTTATAATCAGAAGTATAAGTGTAGGTGCGCAGGTTACACAGCTCTTTATAAAATAGTGGACTAATATTTATAATCAGAAGTATAAGTGTAGGTGCGCATCTTACACAGCTCTTTATAAAATAGTGTACTAATATTTATAATCAGAAGTATAAGTGTAGGTGCGCATCTTACACAGCTCTTTATAAAATAGTGTACTAATATTTATAATCAGAAGTATAAGTGTAGGTGCATATGTTACACAGCTCTTTATAAAATAGTGTACTAATATTTATAATCAGTAGTATAAGTGTAGGTATGCATGTTACACAGCTCTTTATAAAATAGTGTACTAATATTTATAATCAGAAGTATAAGTGTAGGTGCGCAGCTTACACAGCTCTTTATAAAATAGTGTACTAATATTTATAATCAGAAGTATAAGTGTAGGTGCGCATCTTACATAGCTCTTTATAAAATAGTGTACTAATATTTATAATCAGAAGTATAAGTGTAGGTATGCATGTTACACAGCTCTTTATAAAATAGTGTACTAATATTTATAATCAGAAGTATAAGTGTAGGTGCGCAGGTTACACAGCTCTTTATAAAATAGTGTACTAATATTTATAATCAGAAGTATAAGTGTAGGTGCGCATCTTACACAGCTCTTTATAAAATAGTGTACTAATATTTATAATCAGAAGTATAAGTGTAGGTGCGCATCTTACACAGCTCTTTATAAAATAGTGTACTAATATTTATAATCAGAAGTATAAGTGTAGGTGCATATGTTACACAGCTCTTTATAAAATAGTGTACTAATATTTATAATCAGAAGTATAAGTGTAGGTGCGCATGTTACACAGCTCTTTATAAAATAGTGTACTAATATTTATAATCAGAAGTATAAGTGTAGGTGCATATGTTACACAGCTCTTTATAAAATAGTGTACTAATATTTATAATCAGAAGTATAAGTGTAGGTGCGCACGTTACACAGCTCTTTATAAAATAGTGTACTAATATTTATAATCCAGAAGTATAAGTGTAGGTGCGCACGTTACACAGCTCTTTATAAAATAGTGTACTAATATTTATAATCAGAAGTATAAGTGTAGGTGCGCATGTTACACAGCTCTTTATAAAATAGTGTACTAATATTTATAATCCAGAAGTTTAAGTGTAGGTGCGCATCTTACACAGCTCTTTATAAAATAGTGTACTAATATTTATAATCAGAAGTATAAGTGTAGGTGCGCATCTTACACAGCTCTTTATAAAATAGTGTACTAAGATTTATAATCAGAAGTATAAGTGTAGGTGTGCATCTTACACAGCTCTTTATAATATAGTGTACTAATATTTATAATCAGAAGTATAAGTGTAGGTGCGCATGTTACACAGCTCTTTATAAAATAGTGTACTAATATTTATAATCAGAAGTATAAGTGTAGGTGCGCATGTTACATAGCTCTTTATAAAATAGTGTACTAATATTTATAATCCAGAAGTATAAGTGTAGGTGCGCAGCTTACATAGCTCTTTATAAAATAGTGTACTAATATTTATAATCCAGAAGTATAAGTGTAGGTGCCCATGTTACACAGCTCTTTATAAAATAGTGTACTAATATTTATAATCAGAAGTATAAGTGTAGGTGCGCAGCTTACATAGCTCTTTATAAAATAGTGTACTAATATTTATAATCAGAAGTATTAGTGTAGGTGCACAGGTTACATAGCTCTTTATAAAATAGTGTACTAATATTTATAATCAGAAGTATAAGTGTGGGTGCGCATGTTACACAGCTCTTTATAAAATAGTGTACTAATATTTATAATCAGAAGTATAAGTGTAGGTGCGCATGTTACACAGCTCTTTATAAAATAGTGTACTAATATTTATAATCAGAAGTATAAGTGTAGGTGCGCAGCTTACATAGCTCTTTATAAAATAGTGTACTAATATTTATAATCAGAAGTATAAGTGTAGGTGCCCATGTTACACAGCTCTTTATAAAATAGTGTACTAATATTTATAATCAGAAGTATAAGTGTAGGTGCGCAGCTTACACAGCTCTTTACAAAATAGTGTACTAATATTTATAATCAGAAGTATAAGTGTAGGTGCGCAGCTTACATAGCTCTTTATAAAATAGTGTACTAATATTTATAATCAGAAGTATAAGTGTAGGTATGCATGTTACACAGCTCTTTATAAAATAGTGTACTAATATTTATAATCAGAAGTATAAGTGTAGGTGTGCATCTTACACAGCTCTTTATAAAATAGTGTACTAATATTTATAATCAGAAGTATAAGTGTAGGTGCTCATGTTACACAGCTCTTTATAAAATAGTGTACTAATATTTATAATCAGAAGTATAAGTGTAGGTGCGCATGTTACACAGCTCTTTATAAAATAGTGTACTAATATTTATAATCCAGAAATATAAGTGTAGGTGCGCACGTTACACAGCTCTTAATAAAATAGTGTACTAATATTTATAATCAGAAGTATAAGTATAGGTGCGCATCTTACACAGCTCTTTATAAAATAGTGTACTAATATTTATAATCAGAAGTATAAGTGTAGGTATGCATGTTACACAGCTCTTTATAAAATAGTGTACTAATATTTATAATCAGAAATATAAGTGTAGGTGCGCATCTTACACAGCTCTTTATAAAATAGTGTACTAATATTTATAATCAGAAGTATAAGTGTAGGTGCCCATCTTACACAGCTCTTTATAAAATAGTGTACTAATATTTATAATCAGAAGTATAAGTGTAGGTGTGCATGTTACACAGCTCTTTATAAAATAGTGTACTAATATTTATAATCAGAAGTATAAGTGTAGGTATGCATGTTACACAGCTATTTATAAAATAGTGTACTAATATTTATAATCAGAAGTATAAGTGTAGGTATGCATGTTACATAGCTCTTTATAAAATAGCGTACTAATATTTATAATCAGAAGTATAAGTGTAGGTGCGCATGTTACACAGCTCTTTATAAAATAGTGTACTAATATTTATAATCAGAAGTATAAGTATAGGTGCGCATCTTACACAGCTCTTTATAAAATAGTGTACTAATATTTATAATCAGAAGTATAAGTGTAGGTATGCATGTTACACAGCTCTTTATAAAATAGTGTACTAATATTTATAATCAGAAATATAAGTGTAGGTGCGCATCTTACACAGCTCTTTATAAAATAGTGTACTAATATTTATAATCAGAAGTATAAGTGTAGGTGCCCATCTTACACAGCTCTTTATAAAATAGTGTACTAATATTTATAATCAGAAGTATAAGTGTAGGTGTGCATGTTACACAGCTCTTTATAAAATAGTGTACTAATATTTATAATCAGAAGTATAAGTGTAGGTATGCATGTTACACAGCTCTTTATAAAATAGTGTACTAATATTTATAATCAGAAGTATAAGTGTAGGTATGCATGTTACATAGCTCTTTATAAAATAGCGTACTAATATTTATAATCAGAAGTATAAGTGTAGGTGCGCATGTTACACAGCTCTTTATAAAATAGTGTACTAATATTTATAATCAGAAGTATAAGTGTAGGTGCGCATGTTACACAGCTCTTTATAAAATAGTGTACTAATATTTATAATCAGAAGTATAAGTGTAGGTGCATATGTTACACAGCTCTTTATAAAATAGTGTACTAATATTTATAATCAGAAGTATAAGTGTAGGTGCGCATCTTACATAGCTCTTTATAAAATAGTGTACTAATATTTATAATCAGAAGTATAAGTGTAGGTGCGCATCTTACATAGCTCTTTATAAAATAGTGTACTAATATTTATAATCAGAAGTATAAGTGTAGGTGCGCATGTTACACAGCTCTTTATAAAATAGTGTACTAATATTTATAATCAGAAGTATAAGTGTAGGTGCGCATGTTACACAGCTCTTTATAAAATAGTGTACTAATATTTATAATCAGAAGTATAAGTGTAGGTATGCATCTTACACAGCTCTTTATAAAATAGTGTACTAATATTTATAATCAGAAGTATAAGTGTAGGTGCGCAGCTTACACAGCTCTTTATAAAATCGTGTACTAATATTTATAATCAGAAGTATAAGTGTAGGTGTGCATGTTTCACAGCTCTTTATAAAATAGTGTACTAATATTTATAATCAGAAGTATAAGTGTAGGTGCATATGTTACACAGCTCTTTATAAAATAGTGTACTAATATTTATAATCAGAAGTATAAGTGTAGGTGCGCATCTTACATAGCTCTTTATAAAATAGTGTACTAATATTTATAATCAGAAGTATAAGTGTAGGTGCGCATTTTACACAGCTCTTTATAAAATAGTGTACTAATATTTATAATCAGAAGTATAAGTGTAGGTATGCATGTTACACAGCTCTTTATAAAATAGTGTACTAATATTTATAATCCAGAAGTATAAGTGTAGGTATGCATGTTACACAGCTCTTTATAAAATAGTGTACTAATATTTATAATCAGAAGTATAAGTGTAGGTGCGCATGTTACACAGCTCTTTATAAAATAGTGTACTAATATTTATAATCAGAAGTATAAGTGTAGGTGCGCATGTTACACAGCTCTTTATAAAATAGTGTACTAATATTTATAATCAGAAGTATAAGTGTAGGTGCGCAGCTTACACAGCTCTTTATAAAATAGTGTACTAATATTTATAATCAGAAGTATAAGTGTAGGTGTGCATGTTACACAGCTCTTTATAAAATAGTGTACTAATATTTATAATCAGAAGTATAAGTGTAGGTGCATATGTTACACAGCTCTTTATAAAATAGTGTACTAATATTTATAATCAGAAGTATAAGTGTAGGTGCGCATGTTACATAGCTCTTTATAAAATAGTGTACTAATATTTATAATCAGAAGTATAAGTGTAGGTGCGCATCTTACACAGCTCTTTATAAAATAGTGTACTAATATTTATAATCAGAAGTATAAGTGTAGGTGCGCACGTTACACAGCTCTTTATAAAATAGTGTACTAATATTTATAATCCAGAAGTATAAGTGTAGGTGCGCATCTTACACAGCTCTTTATAAAATAGTGTAGTAATATTTATAATCAGAAGTATAAGTGTAGGTGCACAGGTTACATAGCTCTTTATAAAATAGTGTACGAATATTTATAATCAGAAGTATAAGTGTAGGTGCGCATGTTACACAGCTCTTTATAAAATAGTGTAGTAATATTTATAATCAGAAGTATAAGTGTAGGTGCGCATGTTACACAGCTCTTTATAAAATAGTGTAGTAATATTTATAATCAGAAGTATAAGTGTAGGTGCGCATGTTACACAGCTCTTTATAAAATAGTGTACTAATATTTATAATCAGAAGTATAAGTGTAGGTGCGCATGTTACACAGCTCTTTATAAAATAGTGTACTAATATTTATAATCAGAAGTATAAGTGTAGGTGCGCATGTTACACAGCTCTTTATAAAATAGTGTACTAATATTTATAATCCAGAAGTATAAGTGTAGGTGCGCATGTTACACAGCTCTTTATAAAATAGTGTACTAATATTTATAATCAGAAGTATAAGTGTAGGTGCGCATGTTACACAGTTCTTTATAAAATAGTGTACTAATATTTATAATCAGAAGTATAAGTGTAGGTGCGCATGTTACACAGCTCTTTATAAAATAGTGTACTAATATTTATAATCAGAAGTATAAGTGTAGGTGCGCATCTTACACAGCTCTTTATAAAATAGTGTACTAATATTTATAATCAGAAGTATAAGTGTAGGTGCCCATGTTACACAGCTCTTAATAAAATAGTGTACTAATATTTATAATCAGAAGTATAAGTGTAGGTGCGCATGTTACACAGCTCTTTATAAAATAGTGTACTAATATTTATAATCAGAAGTATAAGTGTAGGTGCGCATGTTACACAGCTCTTTATAATATAGTGTACTAATATGTTTTACTTGAGTGTTTTTTTACAATATTTTTTAAACTTTTCCCTGTAACATTCTACTACAAAAGTTATATGATCTTATTCCTTAGAATGTGCCATTTTTGCATTACTGAAGCTGGATAACTATTTAAAGAGAGCATTAAACACATCTTGCTTTTGTGTAAAAAGTAAAATCTGTAACATGGATTTTCAAAACATGGATTGAAATGTGTGGTTGCATGCGACTGCCTCTCCATATTGCCTGTTTCATAACAAAAAAACAAACACAATTACCCAAAACAGTGGAAGGTGGCCCTGCTCAGAAGAGCCCACAATCTTCAAGTTAGAGGAGACAGATATAGTGTAACAAGCAAGACTAGATTTACTGTATTGATTAGAATGCAGAGGAAGTGGCTCTATAATAGGCTCCTAAAGAGCTGCTAAAGTTATGGGTAGCATTTGGGTCTGAGGTAGATGCAAGCTTTATAGATTAGTATAAATATTTGGATTCTAAAATATATGAGGAACATAGGGATAGATTAGAGGGGCTGGTGTTATGAAGGTTACATTTAGCAGCCAATCAGCAGACGCTACACGGCTACTAAACCAAAAATGAAGAGAGAATGAAGAAAATTTGTTAATTGAAGTAAATTAGAAAGTTCAATGCTCTATCTGTATCATGAAATTAAAAAAATGGGTTTTGTGTCTAACTAAATCAGTTAATTTCTGATATAACTGGAAAAATAATCTGAAAAGTAATTATTCTAAAAATAAAAATTTTAGTTAGAAAAATCATGATTTAAAATTGCCGACTACAATTTACATTGCTAGTCGGCTCATGATTTAAAATGACTGACTAGCAATTTAAATTGTGATTTACATTAAATCATGATTTAAATCAAATCCACCCTGCTTGAAACACTGAATTTAGCTCCAACACATTTGAATGGAGGAGAGTTTTTTCCTGATTTTAAATTCCTTGAGCATGAAATAGGCCGCAAATTGCCACCCCCATTGTCACCAGTATCCACTGGGGTTGAGACAAAGGTAGTCCCTGGAACAAGTTGTCGATTTGTATTGTAACCACCAACCTAGATGGGTCTTCAGAGACTATAGAAACGGAATGTTCTAAAACAAAGAAAGTCTTGTTCAAATGCATCTGGAATGGCCTCATTCTTCATCTAGCCAATTTTATGCCCTGAAATCGTATTCACTGTCTTGCAGAAAAGGACTGTTCTTTAATAGTTAGATCATTAGTTCTTGAATTTTCTGATGTGGACAAAACACCATGTCTTCCTTTGTATTGAACAAAACCCCTAGAAAAACTGCTTCCTGAGAAGGTACAAGACAACTCTTCTCCCAATGCATTAATCAACCAAAATCTTGCAGAATGTGAAGAACCATCTGTGAATATATCTCTGCCTGCGGCTTTGCATCTGCTACTAGCAGAATGTCAGTCAAATAGTGCACATTTGCAAATCTGTGCAATTAGACGAACTATCATCTTTGTAAAAGTCCTTGGTGCAGTGGATATCCAAAAGGAAAGAGCCAGGAATTGGAAATGGCATGGTCCGACAGAAAAACCTCATAAAAAACTTGTTGTGAGGAGTGGCTACAGGGATATGAAAGTATGCATCCTTTAGTTCTATAGACAGTAGAAAATCTCCTTTTGGAAATAAAGAAATGACTATCAGAAGGGACTCTATTTGGAATCTTAATGGCTCCAGAAAAAGATTTAGTGCTCATAAATCCAGAAATGTTCTCCATGCCTTGTCCGTCCTTACCAGAAACATTCTGGAATAAAAACCTTGAATCTCTACAGGATGAATCTCTTTTATAACCTGAGCTTGAATCAAATTATAGATATACTGGAACATTGTCATTCTCTTGCTAGCATCTTGTGAACAAAACTAGAATCCAAAAATCTTGTCTAACACATACTCAGGAATCCCTGAAGTGGTATAACCAAGCCCCAACAGGACAAACCTGGGCACCTGGACCATCGTTGTTGCTTAACAGAAGCCTTAGCAACCTGCCTACCACAACCTCTTCATTTGTGTCCAAAATGGCTTTTCCAGAGCAGTGCGTAAAGATTGATAAAATCAAGCAACTAAAGACAGAGATTTAAGGTAAAACGAAGTGAGAGAATCAGAAGCTATGCTGTTGAAAGAAACTCTAAATGAGCAGTTAGAGAGGTAGGAAGCAAACCAGGAAGCAAAAAAATTGTAAGGAGGGGATGGTCTACCATGTGAAATGTAGTGGTTAGGTCTAGAACAACATAGCCCCCTCCAAGGGTTTGTATTTTAAACAAAATGTGTAAATCTGAGTAGTATATACAGCCAAGGCAACACATTTCCTATATAATTTGTAACTAAAATATGATTGAGTATAATGTTATGCAACCTAAGGCAACATCCTGCCATTAGTGACTGGCTCACATATAGAAAAATAATAATACTTTGTAACCAGTTCTCCATATACAAAAACAAGTTTGAGAGTTATTGGTCTAAAATAAAAATAAAAGGGTAGTTGTCTTTTGCTTTAGAGGATATCATGTGTTACCTTGGTGAGAGCAGTTTCATTAAGTATTTAAAAAGGACATGAAAACAATTTGTTCTTTCATGACTTTTATTATAATTTTTTCTTTGTCCTGTTGAAAAGCAGGAAGCTAACTTCAGGAGCATGCATGTTCTGTAGCACTATATTGCAGCAGTATTGCATTAATTATTGAATAATTGTTACTATATCTTGGAAGTAAACGGAAGTAGTTACAGAAAGTGGTGAGGTTTAGTTTTTTTTTAGGGTGGTAGGATTAGAACATGCTTAAATGGATCAGGAAATATGTCCATGGCAGGAAACAAGTTAAAAAGATGAGTTAGGAAAGCGGCCAAAGAAGGAAGAAGTTGTGAAAGAATGGGTCAGGGGAACAAGTTGATTCAGAATAGGAAGAGTTAAATATTTATTTTAGCGGTTTTCTTCTTAAAGGAACATGATACCCAAATGTTGAATTACTTAAAAAGTGAATAGAAAATATCAAATGAACATCTCTATGTTAAATAGGAAGCTATTATACCCAAAATATTCCTCAGTAGCCACATCACATTGTAAAGGACTTTAAATATCCAATCATGATGTTATTCCAGAGACTTACAAGAGCATGCACCTGGCATGTGCAGGCACAGTCATTTTATCTTACTGCTCATTTTAATGAAGTTCACTATAAAATCTTGCAATCCCATGAGATCACAGTAAAATGTTAATGCATTGGCCGTTTTATTTTCCCACCATGCAGAAGAAAGTAAAACTAGTAGCTCTGGATCATAGAGTCCTTACCATAGTGTGAGGAGGAATTTATAAGGTAAAATATCTTCCATTTTAAAACACCTCTTCGCCTGTTACTGGGGAGAAGTAACCAAATGTTTCTTTGATAGAGGGTGTGTGAGGTAAAGAGGTTTCTTCTAATTGTATTACTTTTACTCCTGAAGTGATCTGTAATAATCTGGACTGTGGGTTTTTTAGTGGGTGTAGCTGCTGCAGGACAAAGGAAGAGTTGAAAGTCATCTGGGGTTAACATTATAAGTAGATTTGTTTAGTTACTTTGGGTGTATGAGCAGAGGACATCAGCATTTCCTCCTCCGATGTTCAGCGGCTGATAAAGGCAAGTCTGCTTTGTATACCATGGTTGTTGAGTATACAACACGTGGCAAACTGTGAAGGTGCTGCTTTATCAAGTGATGGATTGAGTATGGAATTTGTATTGTGGGACTACGAACTCTTGGCAGGAGAGGGTGGAGATGTTGGAGAAGAAAGGTTTGTGTAATAAAGTCTGGTAGGTCTAAATCATTAAGTTTTTGCAAGCAAGCAGTTTCTCAGTAGCTGAAGAGCATGCAGCAGTTTGAGTGAGAGAGAAAGCAAGAAGATGGTGGTAACAGGGAAGATTAAAACACAGCTAGAATTAATGCAACAAGTATGAATTAGAATGTCCCTTTTAAGACCTATCAATCTGTATACTTTTAAATTACACAAATATTAAATTTACCATACTTATTTGTAATAAGCCAACTCATTATACTGCAGTATACAAGTACAATAAAGGATACACACAGGACAACTAGGAAGCCCTGCTCCATAATAGAGTGTTGATTACTGGAGACAAAAGGGTGAGACAATTGTAAAACTGGGTCTATTGAGGATAGTAAGTGAACAGCTCAGAAAATGAGACCTGTTTGTAAGTTATGGACTTTTATTAAGTGGTAGGATCCTCTGAACACAGCAACTTCAGAGATCATATAAACATTTGAAAACTGGTGAAGAGTCAGACAGACGGAGGGAGTCATTACCAAATGCAGCACAAGAGAAGCCCTGAAGGCAAAACTAAGGAGGTGTAGGTCAGAGGCAGCAAGGGAAGTATATATGGAAGAAGTGAGAGACAAACAAGGACTAGAGCTTACAATATACACAAATAAACAAAACAAATCTAACAAAATAGATTTTTACTTACCAACTAAGGGTCCAAGCCAATAAACAAAAGCATATTCAAAAAAGGTGTTTCCTACGCAGTTAAACACTAGTGAGAAGGCAAGAGCTGGATTGAATACTGCTCCAGTTAGATGTCCACCTGCAATGATACAATACAATTTTATAATAAACAGAGAAATACAGCAAAACACGTAAACAATATTAAGGAATGTACTAAATCAAAAGATTTGTATATAAAATGTTTAGTTATATATAATGAAACAACTTTGCAATAGGTTGTCATTTAGTTTACCTTTTTTTTTCTTCCATGTAATTTAGCTCTGAAAATTATGGATTTTAGAATTCTCAGAATGCACCCTACTGACACCTCAAGGATAACGTCTTCCTCTGCTCATACACCCTACCTGACTAAACAATAATGGACGTGGCTACTAAAATTACAACTGAAGTAAACAAGATGGTAATTAAGAGCTAATAATGCAGGGATTAACATATTTTAGGGGTGGTTACACACACATCGGTGTTCTTCACATAAAAGTTTGCCAGCCGGGTGGCATTATGTATTAGCCGGGTTGGGGCAGTGTAATATTTCCTAATATTATATAAGTTTTTTGCTATCCAAAAAACAAATTAATTGCATAAATTTAACAATATTAGCTGATCTTAGCCTAATAGTGGCTAAAATTATTTTAGTCGGGTGGTCAGTAAAATCAGCCCGATGGTTTACCCACTATTAAGGTCCTGGGGAAAAAACTAAAAGAAATTTAAATTTCCACACCCTTCAAGGCTAACTCTCTAACATATATGTCCCTAATTGCTTTAGCTGGTAACAAGGCACTTTAAGCTAACATTAAGACCGTGGCACTTTACGCTAACATTAAGACCGTGGCACTGTACGCTAACATTAAGACCGTGGCACTGTACGCTAACATTAAGACCGTGGCACTGTACGCTAACATTAAGACCGTGGCACTGTACGCTAACATTAAGACCGTGGCACTTTACGCTAACATTAAGACCGTGGCACTTTACGCTAACATTAAGACCGTGGCACTTTACGCTAACATTAAGACCGTGGCACTTTACGCTAACATTAAGACCGTGGCACTTTACGCTAACATTAAGACCGTGGCACTTTATGCTAACATTAAAACCGTGGCACTTTACGCTAACATTAAGACCGTGGCACGCCTTGTTGTTTGCAGACTAAATTCCAGATTGGCTCCTCTAAATAAGGCAAATGGTGGGTAACGTTTTGCTATTGATAAACAATTGCAGTAAAAAGGATGTTAATTTGTTTTGTTTTTTTAATGAGTTGTAACTTGGTCGATATGTTATGTTATTCTGCTTCTTACAGGATGCAGATGTGTATAAAAATACCCTCAGAGCCCAAAAGGACTAGGACCAAAGAAAAGGTAACTCCAAGAGAGTGAACCAGGATATACAGGGCACCTACGAAAAGACCCTGCCGACCCAGCAAACAAAGAGAGGAATTGTAAATCCCCATCTACATAAATTAAAGGACCAAGTAATGTCCTGAGAACTTAAAAGGGGGAAGGAAGAATCCCTTCCCTACACAGAGTACTCATTTGCACCCAAAATAGAGCAACCGAAGACAAACCGTCCCCAAGAGCCGCTTGAAAAACAGCATCAAATATCCGAGTATGCTCCTCCAAGCCATAGGCGTCCTGCTACAAAAAAGGACTTAGCGACCACAGGTCGCCACCCTACCACACCGGACCTTCTTCAGAAGAAGACTCCGAAAGGGCAGGAAAGGAAAGAACAGAACCCAGACACCGGTAGAGAAAACTACCTGCCGAGGAGGGATCCCCCGCTAAGCCTCTCACTTAAGGAAGGTTCACCATAACTATGATATGCAGCTAAGATCAATAGTTCAGACAGATCCCTAACTCTCGCTCCGGCAACGGACCCAGCACCAAAGTGACTAATAATGTCCGAAAGACTTAGGGAATTCAAATTACCCGGAATCAGCAGGACCTGCAGGAAGGAAAAAGGGAGGGAACCAGCCCCCCCCAAGGAGCTCGGGTTCCATAACTCAGACACAGCTTCCTTCCTGAAGACGAAAGGTACTCCCAAAAGTTGACCCTCTACTGGAACTACAGTAAAGGTATGGCACAGAATTCCATCACACCGACATCCCGCACGCAAGGCAGGGGGACTTATCCCCCTAAACAGAGTAATAAAAAATACCTCCAGGCCCAGGCGGATACTATGGAATGCCAAAATAACCCCCAACAGGAGGGAAAGCGAAGCCAGAACTTAACAGTATGCTAGCACGCAATCAAGGCGCAATTATCTGCAGTGGGCTTCAAACTGCAAACCTCCCGCTCGCTAAACAGCTAGGCTAATCATCGGGCTACTACAGCGGGGCTGGAGCGTAAATCTGTAGACAAGCTCAAAAAGGTCAAATACCGAAGGAAAATCATCCGGCCATTAAGACCGGCGCAGTAAGAAGTCTAAATCTCTCTGCAAGAGAGAAAAAAAATACGCCCGTAGGAACAGAATACGTTATGGAACCGGGAAACTGGGCCATCCCGAACCAGTCCTAAGTGACTGGAATTTTGGGGGTATGTATCCAGATCCAAGACAGGACAAACGAACCCAGGCACCTAAAAACGTGGAGCCGGCTGAAAAATTTAGTAACCCCTGAGGATCCACTAGGTTACCCCATCCGGAGTAGACTTTGCACCACAGGTGATGCAACCACAGTCATATCCAAGACACCCTGGACACTGAACTCTCACGAAGTGTCCCATACACAGAGAGCTTAGGATACCCACAGCGGGATACAACTCCCACCACAAGGGTGATAAGAAATGGGGGAGCCTCACAGCCCCTCTGGAAGACCCGAAGGCTCTAGGGACAACTTTCACTAAGTCCAAAGACTATGTAACATACGAGAAAACAGAAAGCTCTGCATAGGAATGCTAGCTGTCACCAGAATCACAAGACGGATGAGAAAACCAGAGCTCTACCTGGGTTCAAACCCACAACCTCCTGCTTCAGGTGCGGTGGAGCTAACCACTTCGCCACCTCTCCCTTAGAAACTAGCTAGAGAAGCTAACAAAAAAGTCTCCAAGATCCTCAGGATCCACTTCCCTGACAGCCCTAGAGCTCGAGGATTGAGAAGGAACATGTATCCTGATGGGAGAAACCCCAAAAACGCCAAGGCAGGGCTGACACAGGAAAAAGGGGAGACAACCTAATTTGTAAAAGCTCCCAAAAATATGGGAGTAGACTAGATACCGGAAGTAGAATAACCAAAAGGCTTTAACTTCCAGAAACAGATGACCTGAAGCCAACCCCAAGGTAGAGGACAAAAAGGCCTATTAACCTCAACCCGAAGGAAGAGATACCGCCATCAAGGACAACAGATTCCAAGAGGAGAACCTACTAAGAAGACGAGAAAAATCGTCCAGGTCGATCCCTAGTAGGATCCGCTCTGGATCCCTGCCCACGAGGAACAGGACAGTGAGGACGGAGTACAATCCCCTGATGCCTCACCCAAAGGCCGAACGAGAACCAGACTGATGTTTTGGAACGAAGGCTTTCACTACCATGTTTTAGCCCTGCATGGGCAGAGCCTCAAAAATTAATGGAGACTCATGGAGGGTTCCCTTCATGAAAACTTCTAGCAAAAGCAAGGCATTATTCGATCTGAAGAGACACCAAGAGTAATAAACTCCTCAACCGAGTGAGCAACTCACCACCCAGCCAGGTTAGCCAGTTACACTGACACCACGTGGATGATATAGACCAGTAAGGAACAGAAATAGCGCCTGCTACATAGGGCACCCCAAACTGAACCAGGTCACTGAAAGTTTGAGACCCCACGAGGCCTCGATAAAAGGATCTAAAACATAACAATGTAGTAACACCTTAACATGCGACTTCCGCAGAAGTGCCCAAGCCACCACAAAATCGCTAGTATCAAATTCCAGAGAAGAAATATTTCCCAACGGAAAAATCATAACAGACATGAGCTTCTTTAAAAATAAATTAAATACATCCTAACCAGATCAAATAAAAGAAGGGCAGCAGCTGCAGGTGAACACCCAAGAAGAATGTTGTACACCAATGGGACCAGCCAGAGACCCCATTCTTCCAAAGCTAAGAAATGGAATAAGATACCCCAAAAAGAAAGGGAAATTGAAGACGACCAGGAGATTAACTTCATCCCCCCATGTCTAACCCAGCTTGTGGTCTGAAAAGGCCGTTATGTTCTGATCTAGCCACGAGCCTAAATAACACTACACATTAACAGACAGAATCACATAAACATGATTTAAGTCCCCCCTGTTCAATAACCCCCCTCAGGAGATATTAACCCTTGATTCATTATAAAGATAAATGAGTCCCACTGAGACCCTGACTTCTTCGTTTACGTTACTTTATTCTCATCATCTAAGTAAAATGAACCGATCTTACTGGAATCAATGCCGTGGAACAGGAACACGGCCCTTCCAGTGTGACAGATAGTAGCCTCGCTTCTGACATGGACTTGAGAGAAGAAAGCAGGCAGCGAAACTCGTTAACGCTGATTGCTAAGGAGTTGTTAACATGAGTCGTGATGATTTCGCAGAAAGAACTCTCCCTGTATCTCCGGACTCTAACATTCATCCATGCTCTCACTGAGAGGCTGACAGGATAACTTAAAACTCCAGTCCCATTTCGAAGAGTACTACCCTCCATAAGAAACTATATAAAAACTTCCGACACTTCTCTGCCAACCTCCTGTGACGAAAGGCAAAGAATGACTGGGGGATGAGGAAAGTGGGGGAGGTATTTAAGCCTTTGGCTGGGGTGTCTTTGCCGCCTCCTGGTGGCCAGGTTCTGAATTCCCAAAAGTAATGAGTGCACCTGCTTACAGATAATGCCTCTTGGTTCTTAAGAGGCAGGAGGTTACCAAGGCACTGAATACTTAGAGTGGAGTTTGTATGTATTTAATGTCTGGATATTGTTAAGCTTCAAACATCCAGGCTGTAACAGAGTGGAAAGTAAAAGAATTAAAAGGATGCTCATTCTTCCTCAACGTGGCTACAGGATATTGCTAGCCAGTACCCTGTCCTGTCACTGAGTAATAATTAATCCAAAGGTGAAGTCTTATTGTAAACATGTAAAGAGGGGGAATTTACAAGTATAGCAGACCAATCTCCTGAGAAGAAGCGCCTGCTCTGTTAGTTCTACAGAAACATCTTCTCTGGTATGTCACGGACTGGGCCAGAGTTGCCACCTCGGCCATGTTTTGCTGGACACTTATGAGTTACACATGCTGCAGGGTGTGCAAGGCTGCTGCTTTTTTTTTTTATTGTAATTTTAATAGCGGCCAGCAGAAGGTGCAGCTGTACATACATAAGGAGCAGAGGAGCAGCCTTCCTCTCTCTATGGCACTGATCGGCCATGTGCTGAGGGGGAAGGGCGTAGGGCAGGCTTTCCCTAGTCGAACAGCCAGAGTGCAGTCTCAGTGAATGGAGGGAAAGGCTGCTTACATCAGTGTTAGATGCTAGAAGTATGTGTGTCCTCTACTAACTGATATAGTTGAAATTCACCTGGGCAGCTTCCAGCCAACAACTAAACAGTAGGTACATAAAATGTGCTCTCAGCATGTGTGGGGTTTCTTCAGGGCAGCAGTGAGATCCTCCTGTAGAATACAGCTAATACTGTGCAGTGGGAGCCTCCTGTAGAATACAGCTAATACAGTGCAGTGAGAGCCTCCTGTAGAATACAGCTAATACAGTGCAGTGAGAGCCTCCTGTATAATACAGCTAATACTGTGCAGTGAGAGCCTCGTGTATAATACAGCTAATACAGTGCAGTGAGAGCCTCATGTATAATACAGCTAATACTGTGCAGTGAGAGCCTCATGTATAATACAGCTAATACAGTGCAGTGAGAGCCTCCTGTAGAATACAACTAATACAGTGCAGTGAGAGCCTCCTGTATAATACAGCTAATACAGTGCAGTGAGAGCCTCGTGTATAATACAGCTAATACAGTGCAGTGAGATCCTCATGTAGAATACAGCTAATACAGTGCAGTGAGAGCCTCCTGTAGAACACAGCTAATACAGTGCAGTGGGAGCCTCCTGTAGAACACGGCTAATACAGTGCAGTGGGAGCCTCATGTAGAATACAGCTAATACTATGCAGTGAGAGCCTCATGTAGAATACAGCTAATACTGTGCAGTGAGAGCCTCCTGTAGAACACAGCTAATAATGTGCAGTGAGAGCCTCCTGTAGAATACAGCTAATACAGTGCAGTGAGATCCTCATGTAGAATACAGTTAATACAGTGCAGTGAGAGCCTCCTGTAGAACACAGCTAATACAGTGCAGTGGGAGCCTCCTGTAGAACACGGCTAATACAGTGCAGTGAGATCCTCATGTACAGTACAGCTAATACAGTGCAGTGAGATCCTCCTGTATAATACAGCTAATACTGTGCAGTGAAATCCTCATGTAGAATACAGCTAATACTGTGCAGTGAGAGCCTCATGTAGAATACAGCTAATACTGTGCAGTGAGAGCCTCATGTATAATACAGCTAATACTGTGCAGTGAGAGCCTCATGTAGAATACAGCTAATACTGTGCAGTGAGAGCCTCATGTAGAATACAGCGAATACTGTGCAGTGAGAGCCTCATGTAGAATACAGCTAATACAGTGCAGTGAGAGCCTCATGTATAATACAGCTAATACTGTGCAGTGAGAGCCTCATGTAGAATACAGCTAATACTGTGCAGTGAGAGCCTCATGTAGAATACAGCGAATACTGTGCAGTGAGAGCCTCATGTAGAATACAGCTAATACTGTGCAGTGAGATCCTCATGTAGAATACAGCTAATACTATGCAGTGAGATCCTCATGTAGAATACAGCTAATACTGTGCAGTGAGATCCTCATGTAGAATACAGCTAATACTATGCAGTAGAGCCTCATGTAGAATACAGCTAATACTGTGCATTGAGATCCTCATGTAGAATACAGCTAATACTATGCAGTGAGATCCTCATGTAGAATACAGCTAATACTGTGCAGTGAGAGCCTCATGTATAATACAGCTAATACTGTGCAGTGAGAGCCTCATGTATAATACAGCTAATACTGTGCAGTCAGATCCTCATGTATAATACAGCTAATACAGTGCAGTGAGAGCCTCATGTATAATACAGCTAATACAGTGCAGTGAGAGCCCCATGTATAATACAGCTAATACTGTGCAGTGAGAGCCCCATGTAGAATACAGCTAATACTGTGCAGTGAGAGCCTCATGTAGAATACAGCTAACACTGTGCAGTGAGAGACTCATGTAGAATACAGCTAATACAGTGCAGTGAGAGCCCCATGTATAATACAGCTAATACTGTGCAGTGAGAGCCCCATGTAGAATACAGCTAAAACTGTGCAGTGAGAGCCTCCTGTATAATACAGCTAATACAGCGCAGTGAGATCCTCGTGTAGAATACAGCTCATACTGTGCAGTGAGAGTCTCCTGTATAATACAGCTAATAATGTGCAGTGAGATCCTCATGTAGAATACAGCTAATAATGTGCAGTGAGAGCCTCATGTATAATACAGCTAAATACAGCTAATAGTGTGCAGTGAGAGCCTCATGTAGAACACAGCTAATACTGTGCAGTGAGAGCCTCATGTATAATACAGCTAATACTGTGCAGTGAGAGTCTCCTGTATAATACAGCTAATACTGTGCAGTGAGATCCTCATGTAGAACACAGCTAATACTGTGCAGTGAGAGCCTCATGTATAATACAGCTAATACTGTGCAGTGAGAGCCTCATGTATAATACAGCTAATACTGTGCAGTGAGATCCTCATGTAGAATACAGCTAATACTGTGCAGTGAGAGCCTCGTGTATAATACAGCTAATACAGTGCAGTGAGAGCCTCGTGTATAATACAGCTAATACTATACAGTGAGAGCCTCATGTATAATACAGCTAATACTGTGCAGTGAGAGCCTCGTGTATAATACAGCTAATACTATACAGTGAGAGCCTCATGTATAATACAGCCAATACTGTGCAGTGAGAGTCTCATGTAGAATACAGCTAATACTGTGCAGTGGGAGCCTCATGTATAATACAGCTAATACTGTGCAGTGAGATCCTCCTGTATAATACAGCTAATACAGCGCAGTGAGATCCTCCTGTATAATACAGCTAATACAGCGCAGTGAGATCCTCATGTAGAATACAGCTAATACTATACAGTGAGAGCCTCATGTATAATACAGCTAATACTGTGCAGTGAGAGCCTCATGTATAATACAGCTAATACAGTGCAGTGAGAGCCTCCTGTATAATACAGCTAATACAGTGCAGTGAGATCCTCCTGTATAATACAGCTAATACTGTGCAGTGAGATCCTCATGTATAATACAGCTAATACTGTGCAGTGAGATCCTCATGTATAATACAGCTAATACTGTGCAGTGAGAGCCTCATGTATAATACAGCTAATACAGTGCAGTGAGATCCTCCTGTATAATACAGCTAATACTGTGCAGTGAGATCCTCATGTATAATACAGCTAATACTGTGCAGTGAGAGCCTCATGTATAATACAGCTAATACAGTGCAGTGAGATCCTCATGTATAATACAGCTAATACTGTGCAGTGAGAGCCTCATGTATAATACAGCTAATACAGTGCAGTGAGAGCCTCCTGTATAATACAGCTAATACAGTGCAGTGAGATCCTCCTGTATAATACAGCTAATACTGTGCAGTGAGATCCTCATGTATAATACAGCTAATACTGTGCAGTGAGAGCCTCATGTATAATACAGCTAATACAGTGCAGTGAGAGCCCCATGTATAATACAGCTAATACTGTGCAGTGAGATCCTCATGTATAATACAGCTAATACTGTGCAGTGAGATCCTCCTGTATAATACAGCTAATACTGTGCAGTGAGAGTCTCCTGTATAATACAGCTAATAATGTGCAGTGAGAGTCTCCTGTATAATACAGCTAATAATGTGCAGTGAGATACTCATGTAGAATACAGCTAATACTGTGCAGTGAGAGTCTCCTGTATAATACAGCTAATACTGTGCAGTGAGAGTCTCCTGTATAATACAGCTAATACTGTGCAGTGAGAGTCTCCTGTATAATACAGCTAATACTGTGCAGTGAGAGTCTCCTGTATAATACAGCTAATACTGTGCAGTGAGAGTCTCCTGTATAATACAGCTAATACTGTGCAGTGAGAGTCTCCTGTATAATACAGCTAATAATGTGCAGTGAGAGTCTCCTGTATAATACAGCTAATAATGTGCAGTGAGAGTCTCCTGTATAATACAGCTAATAATGTGCAGTGAGATACTCATGTAGAATACAGCTAATACTGTGCAGTGAGAGCCCCATGTAGAATACAGCTAATACTATGCAGTGAGATCCTCATGTAGAATACAGCTAATACTATGCAGTGAGAGCCTCATGTAGAATACAGCTACTATGCAGTGAGATCCTCATGTAGAATACAGCTAATACTGTGCAGTGAGATCCTCATGTAGAATACAGCTAATACTGTGCAGTGAGATCCTCGTGTAGAATACAGCTAATACTGTGCAGTGAGATCCTCGTGTAGAATACAGCTAATACTATACAGTAAGATCCTCATGTATAATACAGCTAATACAGTGCAGCGAGATCCTCATGTATAATACAGCTAATAATGTGTAGCGAGATCCTCGTGTAGAATACAGCTAATACAGTGCAGCGAGATCCTCATGTATAATACAGCTAATAATGTGTAGCGAGATCCTCGTGTAGAATACAGCTAATACTGTACTTATGTCTCTACAGAGCGGCTTTGTATGAAATTACTATAGCGCATGCGTCGGTATCGTAGCTCTATTATAGCTGAGCTTCTAAGCATCGATCACTTCATGTGAACGTCCGATGTTGCGCATGCGCATACCTGTGTGAAGAAGAGACCAGGAGTTAATGATGTCATCTTGCGCGCGTTCACTTATCTTCTACATAGTGCAAAAGATTTTTTTACTATAGGTGGATGGCAAATTCTTGAGAATCTTAAAAAAAAAATGTGGCGGATCGGTAGGCGGACAGTGACCATACAAGGGGGTTAAGTTTTGAAATCGAATAAATATTTTAAAAAAAGTTATTGAAAAAGTAATGAATGAATGAAACTTAGGTTGAATACATCATGCTAATGTAAATTTGAAGTTTAAATTTCAGAGTATACTGTCCCTTTAAAAATGTATGCTCTATCTGAATCTTAAAAGAAAACAATTGGGTTTCATGTCCCTTTAAGTTATTAAACGTGTGCATACATTGTGGCGCTTTTGATTGCATTTGCATTCTTGCAGTATTAGTAATCTGTAACTTTAAGGGACATGAAACCCAATGTTATTTTTTCATGATTCAGATAGAGCATAGTTTTAAAAAAAAAATAAAAAAAAAATTCCAGCTGACACAGTATTTTATCAAATTTGCTTCATTTTCTTGGTATCTTTTCTTGAAGAAGCAGCATTGCTCTACTGGGAGCTAGATAAACACATCAGGTGAGACAATGACAAGAAGCATATATGCAGCCACCAATCAGACGCTATATCCTAGTAGTGCATTGCTGCTCCTGAACAAGCACGTAAGCATACGAGCCCAGCTGCTTTATAGATCACCTTCATGAGAGCTGAATTGCAACAGTGCAACTCTTGGTAGGGCCCCCTACCCATTTGTCTCTTAAAAATGCATATTATACCAAGAGAACAAAGCAAATTTGACAATATAAGTAAATTGCAAAGTTGTTTAAAATTGTAAACTCTATCTGAATTGTGAAAGAAAAACATTGGGTTTCATGTCCCTTTCAGTGTATTAAGATTAAACTAAAGGACTTTTCAATGTGCTAAAAAAAACAAAACACCTTTTTAAAAAAAAAAAAATCAGTGGTTTAAAATCATTGCAGAAAAAAAATGCTCAAAAGCTTTTCTTTAACCACTGGGAAAAAATCCCCTGGCTGGCACATTCCACCAGCTTACATTTTTTAAGGAATGTAAACACTTTGAGATTACAATACAACATTTTAAATAAAGTCTAGTAAAACACCTTTACAATACACTTTCATTATTTTGCACCCTTTTCTGCAATTAGACTTTGAAAAGAAAGTTTTTTTCTAATTCCAAGAATTGGAAGTTAACATGTCTGTCTATCTGTTCCCAGTTGGCTTCAGTAAGGGTCCTGCTGGCTATGGGTCCTGCTGTAGCCTGTGGTGGGTTCTGCTGGCTATGGGTCCTGCTGTAGCCTGTGGTTGGTTCTGCTGGCTATGGGTCCTGCTGTGGCCTGTGGTGGGTCCTGCTGGCTATGGGTCCTGCTGTAGCCTGTGGTGGGTCCTGCTGGCTATGGGTCCTGCTGTAGCCTGTGGTGGGTCCTGCTGGCTATGGGTCCTGCTGTGGCCTGTGGTGGGTTCTGCTGGCTATGGGTCCTGCTGTGGCCTGTGGTGGGTTCTGCTGGCTATGGGTCCTGCTGTGGCCTGTGGTGGGTCCTGCTGGCTATGGGTCCTGCTGTGGCATGTGGTGGGTTCTGCTGGCTATGGGTCCTGCTGTAGCCTGTGGTGGGTCCTGCTGGCTATGGGTCCTGCTGTAGCCTGTGGTGGGTTCTGCTGGCTATGGGTCCTGCTGTGGCCTGTGGTGGGTTCTGCTGGCTATGGGTCCTGCTGTGGCCTGTGGTGGGTTCTGCTGGCTATGGGTCCTGCTGGCACCTGTAGTGGGTTCTGCTGGCTATGGGTCCTGCTGTAGCCTGTGGTGGGTTCTGCTGGCTATGGGTCCTGCTGTAGCCTGTGGTGGGTTCTGCTGGCTATGGGTCCTGCTGTAGCCTGTGGTGGGTCCTGCTGTAGCCTGTGGTGGGTCCTGCTGGCTATGGGTCCTGCTGTAGCCTGTGGTGGGTTCTGTTGGCTATGGGTCCTGCTGTGGCCTGTGGTGGGTTCTGCTGGCTATGGGTCCTGCTGTGGCCTGTGGTGGGTTCTGCTGGCTATGGGTCCTGCTGTGGCCTGTGGTGGGTTCTGCTGGCTATGGGTCCTGCTTTGGCCTGTGGTGGGTTCTGCTGGCTATGGGTCCTGCTTTGGCCTGTGGTGGGTTCTGCTGGCTATGGGTCTTGCGGTGGCCTGTGGTGGGTTCGGCTGGCTATGGGTCCTGCTGTAGCCTGTGGTGGGTCCTGCTGGCTATGGGTCCTGCTGTAGCCTGTGGTGGGTCCTGCTGGCTATGGGTCCTGCTGTAGCCTGTGGTGGGTTCTGTTGGCTATGGGTCCTGCTGTGGCCTGTGGTGGGTTCTGCTGGCTATGGGTCCTGCTGTAGCCTGTGGTGGGTTCTGCTGGCTATGGGTCCTGCTGTAGCCTGTGGTGGGTTCTGCTTGCTATGGGTCCTGCTGTAGCTTGTGGTGGGTTCTGCTGGCTATGGGTCCTGCTTTGGCCTGTGGTGGGTTCTTCTGGCTATGGGTCTTGCTGTGGCCTGTGGTGGGTTCGGCTGGCTATGGGTCCTGCTGTAGCCTGTGGTGGGTCCTGCTGGCTATGGGTCCTGCTGTGGCCTGTGGTGGGTCCTGCTGGCTATGGGTCCTGCTGTGGCCTGTGGTGGGTCCTGCTGGCTATGGGTCCTGCTGTGGCCTGTGGTGGGTCCTACTGGCTATGGGTCCTGCTGTGGCCTGTGGTGGGTCCTGCTGGCTATGGGTCCTGCTGTGGCCTGTGGTGGGTCCTGCTGGCTATGGGTCCTGCTGTAGCCTGTGGTGGGTCCTGCTGGCTATGGGTCCTGCTGTAGCCTGTGGTGGGTCCTGCTGGCTATGGGTCCTGCTGTAGCCTGTGGTGGGTCCTGCTGTAGCCTGTGGTGGGTTCTGCTGGCTATGGGTCCTGCTGTGGCCTGTGGTGGGTTCTGCTGGCTATGGGTCCTGCTGTGGCCTGTGGTGGGTTCTGCTGGCTATGGGTCCTGCTTGCACCTGTGGTGGGTTCTGCTGGCTATGGGTCCTGCTGTAGCCTGTAGTGGGTTCTGCTGGCTATGGGTCCTGCTGTAGCCTGTAGTGGGTTCTGCTGGCTATGGGTCCTGCTGTAGCCTGTGGTGGGTTCTGCTGGCTATGGGTCCTGCTGTAGCCTGTGGTGGGTTCTGCTGGCTATGGGTCCTGCTGTAGCCTGTGGTGGGTCCTGCTGGCTATGGGTCCTGCTGTAGCCTGTGGTGGGTCCTGCTGGCTATGGGTCCTGCTGTAGCCTGTGGTGGGTCCTGCTGTAGCCTGTGGTGGGTTCTGTTGGCTATGGGTCCTGCTGTGGCCTGTGGTGGGTTCTGCTGGCTATGGGTCCTGCTGTAGCTTGTGGTGGGTTCTGCTGGCTATGGGTCCTGCTTTGGCCTGTGGTGGGTTCGGCTGGCTATGGGTCTTGCTGTGGCCTGTGGTGGGTTCGGCTGGCTATGGGTCCTGCTGTAGCCTGTGGTGGGTCCTGCTGGCTATGGGTCCTGCTGGCTATGGGTCCTGCTGTAGCCTGTGGTGGGTTCTGTTGGCTATGGGTCCTGCTGTGGCCTGTGGTGGGTTCTGCTGGCTATGGGTCCTGCTGTAGCCTGTGGTGGGTTCTGCTTGCTATGGGTCCTGCTGTAGCTTGTGGTGGGTTCTGCTGGCTATGGGTCCTGCTTTGGCCTGTGGTGGGTTCTGCTGGCTATGGGTCTTGCTGTGGCCTGTGGTGGGTTCGGCTGGCTATGGGTCCTGCTGTAGCCTGTGGTGGGTCCTGCTGGCTATGGGTCCTGCTGTGGCCTGTGGTGGGTTCTGCTGGCTATGGGTCCTGCTGTGGCCTGTGGTGGGTCCTGCTGACTATGGGTCCTGCTGTGGCCTGTGGTGGGTCCTGCTGGCTATGGGTCCTGCTGTGGCCTGTGGTGGGTCCTGCTGGCTGTGAGCTGATTCGGTGGTGCAATAGGGCACTTGACTGGATTTGCCCCCCAGGCCTAAGGCTGCCAGCCCTCCCTCCCCTGGTATATTGTCACATAAGGATGTTTAACTTCTATTTTGTACCACTAAAACTGCTTCAGTACCATCGAATGATTAAAAGGGATAGAAATGTAAAAATTAATATGTGCATGTAATCTTAAATAGAAGCATTCCCAGAGGCAGAACTTTTTTCATGTGAAGTTTTTTTCTGCAGGTCTCAGAGTAGCTGGTGTTGCTGCATTTGTTGCCCTTACTAAGTGTGCACGAGGACAGGTTAATGTGCAGCCTCACTGCTCTCGGTTGTAGGTTTCCACAGTATCAGTCTGCCTGGGAACCTGCTCTACTGTACTGCTGGGGTCTATATGCTTCACTTGACAGCACAAGGGGCATTTTTATTTGTGCTGCGGGGCTGTTTCTTGTATTGCCAGCAGTGTTAGTTACTTCCTCTCACTCCTCTTCCAGATGTTTCTCCTCAGCGGAGCAGGGGGAAAAAATGATCACTGCTTCTTTTTAACTCCTGACTATCAGAGATGACTGCAAGTGTAATGCTGGCAGCCATTGGGTTAACTGCTCTGCCTTCTAGCTACTGGGCCATAAATTATGTGGGAGGGGCTGTTGCTCCAGAGAACTAGAATTTATGACTCCTAAAGGTTGGTGCAGAAATGAGTCTCGAGTATGGCCTGATTTTTATTTTACAATTTACAATGATCTAGATGGATTTTTTAAAATATATAGAGAAAGTCACCTCTCTATGAAATAGATCTCTCTCTCATAATACACACCAATTTAAATATTTGTTAATTATGACAAAGGCTGAAGCTTTCCAAAATGAGTTAATGGGATATGCACAGTATTTTGACAATGGCCTGGCAAGGGTCCACAACCCAATTTTCAGAATGTGCATATCCCATTAACTCATTTGGAAAATCTCAGCCTCTGGGTGTATATATACACACAAACACACATTCATTAACCCCTTCAAGCCAGGGCCAAGTGTTTAACAAATAAAATTATGGAATCCTCGATGCTCTCACGTGAATTCAAGGATGGGATCAGTACATGTGGGGCTATCTTAATGGCATTAAGGGGTTAAAGAAAAGAGAATTAACAGGCTCCTAGATTTGTTTAATTTGTTCTGCCCTGCTTCATGCTTTCCTGTTGTGTCGTCACCTTGCCCTGCACTGAAGTTCAGGAAGGAGGAGAAAAGTGAAGAGAGAGGAATGCAGTAAATATTTCCATTGTGATAGAACGGAACAGTGACATCTACAGGTAGGAATGAAAAGTCTAGGCACAATATAGTCTATTATTGTTGGGGGGGCAGACCAGAAGCCAATCTTGTGCCTGGGCTCTTATATGTTTTGACTGCTTTGCCAGTATCAACACTTGTTCTTTTATAACAATCTTTGATGTCATACTTTGTTGCATATTTGTAGTTCCTTTTATCTTTTTATATGACGGTATCCCTGATGATGCTCAAATTCATATATTTTCTTTGTATTGTTCAGAGAGTTGTCAGTCACTGCGGGGGAGAAGTGAGTTGCCTACAGACCAGTCTCAGCCGATATGTTGCCTGTGCTAACATGCAGTATGTCTTTATTTCCCCAGTATATACTTCTCGATTTTACACCTAGCACCTCAAACATTACATTTCTGCGTAAAACATCCGACTATGAAATTTTGCCCCTTAGGCACGTTGTTCACTCCATAATGCTTACCTCTCTTATTAACCTAATATCATGGAGTTACATTATAACATTATCCTGGAATGTGGGCGAATCACATCCCCCGCAAAAAGGAGTAGAATTTTACACCACCTTAACTCGATACATGCAGATATAGTGTTCCTTCAACAGACCCATTCGACAACCGAAGAACATGAAAAATGAAAGGTCAGATGGATGGGCAATATCTTATATACACAAGGACAGAAGAAAGGAAATGTGGAGTTGCAATATTAGTGAGGAAGAGCCTCCCAATACTTTATCTAACACGTGATAGATAGCCAGGGAAGGTACATAATTACATGTCTTCATATAGCCACTCACGCCTATCAACTCTTTAATGTCTACATCCCAAAAAATGATTGCCCAGTTTTTTGGACTCCCCTGCAATCACTGCTAATACAGCATCGATTTTAATCGACACGGGAACAAGGCTGGGAAATTACTAGCAAAAATGGTAAGACTTTGCACTCCTAAATCCTATGGTTGCATCTATCTGATTAGGTGCCTTCCTTAAAGTGAAGGTAAACTTCCCATGTTTGCGATCCACAGTAATATTGTTCTCCAAAAAACGATATAAAGTTGCATTCATCGTTTTTTTTTTATAAATTTCCCTCTAAACAAAGTTATAGCCGTAATCCATATATTCAATTTTCATCACCTAAATCAGCCCGTATTTTTAATTTTTTTTCTCCCAAGGTCACGTTTTTTAAATAACCTATTGAAATCCTGGCCGTTAGGCGGCCGTTGAACTACGTCACCCGCCCACATCTTACCCTGCGCATGCTCAACAATTTTCAATGATGAAAATGGTGTTTGGAGCGCGCTCCCGTTTGGCGCATGCGCATTGGATAGCTTAGCCAAGAAACAGCATCTGCTGTCACGGACGGCTCAAACTAAAAAGCTGTT
Source organism: Bombina bombina (assembly GCF_027579735.1). Classification (NCBI taxonomy): domain Eukaryota; kingdom Metazoa; phylum Chordata; class Amphibia; order Anura; family Bombinatoridae; genus Bombina; species Bombina bombina. Next base: position 1,219,030,669 of record NC_069501.1, read on the forward strand.
CTCGTTCACAAAAAACATAGTACTCAATGAACACATTATTGTTATTCATTGAGTACTAGGTTTCTAGCGCATTGGAGACACCAGTATCGTTGTGACGCGCATGCGCGGTAGACTGAGAAACAGCCGATTTGCGCATGCGCATTAGACAGTATCTTCGTGACCGCACATTAGAGATACATATAGAGCGGGTGGGACCGCTCTATACGTCACATAACAGCAATATGGGAAGTAAAGGATGGGAGGAGTTTGCCCTGTAACGGTAGGAACAAACATAATGAATAAAACTATTTTTTTCCAAAAAATGATAAAAAATTTTTAGCAATCATAGTAAACTTATTATATTGTAAGCATTTATGAATTCTAGGGGTATTAACATTACCTTCACTTTAAGTCAGATTCTACTGGAATTGGTTTCATATTATAGCTCATTATATGCTAGGTTAGAGATTGTAAAAACAGCCAAACAGATGTTTTATAAGGAAACCAGAGTCCCAACGTTATCAGATGAACAAAGATCTTCTCTAAATGCTCCCATCTAGCTTCAAGAAGTCATTAAAGCCATCAAAACTTCTAAGCTATGGAAAGCAGCAGACCCCGATAAACTCCCAATAGTTTTATAAAATTCTCTGTATAGACATAGCTCTTACTTTGGCGGCTCTGTTTTCTAGTTACTTGACTGGCCAGACCTCACCGGACAAGAGATTCACTGAAGCACACATCTGTGTGCTGCCCAAGCCAGACAGGGACCATTCTCTCATCTCTTCATATAGACCTATTTCTCTACCAAACATGGATTATAAATTATTTACAAAAAATATTAACGGATAGGTTAGCAGAAGTTTTACAATTTTTGATATACCATGACCAAACCAGGTTTATCAAAATTCGTTCCTCAGTTTTCAACATTTGAAAAACCATAACAGTTATTTCCCACTATTGGCCTAAGCAGCTTTCTGTGTTTGGTAGAATACATCTTCTTAAGATAATTGCACTTCTAAAACAGCTGTACCCCTTGCAGATGCTGCTATTTCTCTTGACCATGAAAGATATCCAAACCTTATCACACTATTTTGGCACTTTCATTTGAAAATTGAAAAATCTAAGGATCAGTAAACTTAGTCTAGCAATGCCAAAAGATACAGGGGCTCTACAATTTCTTAATAACTTTTGGCATAACCGGGCTTCCGTCATAAAACTTGTTATAGATTAGCTTACTCGGTCTAATCACTTCTGCTCTGGTCTTTTGGAGCAAGAGGTTATAAGTCATATTCATCCTGCCTATTTGCCACTTTCTAAACAGTCCTCTCTTTCTCCACATATTAAACATAATGTTCTTTTGAAACCCTTTGAGTGCTAAGCTAAATTTAATATTTTGCTATTTTTTAACTTTATTTCTTTCCCCCAGATCCCCAAGACTTATACCATTACCTTTTCAATGGTGGGTCTTGGGGGTCTGTAGCTGCTTAGATCCGACATACAGGTTTAAGAGCAGCATGTCCCCTTTCCCTATACTTTGTATTGACAATTTTAAATAAAGTTGCGCGGTGACGTCATCAGGTCAATGCGCGTGACGTCACCGCACGTAACGGGAATCCCCGGCGATGCCTGTCACTATGCAGGCCCGATCGCTGGGGTAGGAGCGGATGGGGGCCCCCAGACTGCAAAAAAAGTAGTTGAGTGCTAATGACGGCTCTGAACCGTCATTAGCACTCAATGGGTTAAGGATCATTTGAGGGCCTGGGTAGAGCATGCAAATTGTGTGGAATACATTTTGACGCTAGTAAATATCAACCTATCCAAGGGAACACTAAATTCTTGCCTAGTTTCACCACCAAGGCTTTTCAACTGTGGCGTAGTCAGGGACTTACCTCTGTGGCACAGCTCTTACATCCGGTCTCCGAGTATCCTTCCTTTCTCAGAGATTCAAGAAAGATATAATCTACCTACCTAATATTTACAAATTTGCATATTTTCAATGTCACCAAAATGTCCAACAGCTTTTGCCCACTGGTAATAGTAGCAGATGTGTCAAATGTTTTCTAGGACTATACTTTATTTGGATAATTGGTAAAAAAAAACAAAAAAAAAAACTGTTAAATCTGATTCTGTTAAATAGAACTAAATAAAGAATAATACAGTATATTGATATTTAATATTGTTTTAAGTAGGGATTGGCATTATTTTTTGCCTTTTTTTTTTCTTGGTAAAATTATTGTGTAGTATATATATATATAAAAAGTTTACTTCATGATTCACATACAGCATAGCATACAATTTTTAAACAACTTTCCAATTTACTTCTATTATCTGATTTGCTAAGCTCTCTTGGTCTCCTTTGCTGAAAAGCATATCTAGGTAGGCTCAGGAGGTGGGAACTAGCTGCTGATTGATGGCTGTAAACATATTCCTCTTGTCATTGGCTTACTGATATGTTCAGCTAGCTAATTTGTTAGAGCATGTGATTTTATCACTAGCTACAGTGTAAAGCTATGTGTTTAACCCCCCACAAAAGAGGTTTAACACACAGTTAAAGTACCACTAGACACCCACAGAGTACTGCTGGTCACAAGAAAAGACTGTTGCTGATCGAATCAGCTGCACTAATTAAACAACCCTGCCACGTGATTAGCATTGCTAATTGGATCAGCATCAGATTCTCTTCAGGACCAGCAGTGCTCTGTGGGTCCCGACTATGTTAAACCTCTTAGTCAAGGTTAAACACGTAGCTTTTTGTGCATCGCCAGTCATAAAATGACACATGCTAACAAAATAGTGCATTTTATTTTATCACTATATTGGCCCTCTAATCATTCTACTGTTGAGAACAAATAATCAGGCACTTGGGTAATGGTGACTAAGGCAGGAAATGAGCAAGGACTGTATAAATCCAAATGGCAAGAGACTATATTAAGACCTACTATTGGATAAAGGAGACAATACTATGATGACCAAGTCATGCTACCTGATTTTTTCTGCCTGCTTTTGGTATTATTGAAACAAACTGCTGGTGAAATGCAACAAATCATCAAAAATGCATTCATAACTTGAGACAAATGTTGATATTCTGTTGTACATGGGTTTGATGTCTACATATTGCTCTTGGGACCTATGGACAGATATGTGTTTTGTTGTTGAGACTGTAAATGTCCCAAAATATCCAGCAAATCGCTCAAGAAGAATTGCTCTGTGTTAAAGGGACAGTGTACTGTAAAATTGTTTTTCCCTGAATGGGCCTCTAAATTCAAAATTAAGGTTCAGGTACAGCATCAAATAAAAAAAATCTTCCCAGCCAACTTTGATTATGAAGACGTGCACACTCTTTATTTGCACCATTTCTGATGCTCAAGCTCCTATTGAGCATGTGCATAAGTGCACTGTTTATACATTTTGTGATTGGCTGATGGTTGTCACAAGATACAGGGGGAGGGGCAATTTAGATTAACTTTGAAATTTGCAAGAAAATATTCTATTACTCATTTCAAATTCAAAGTAAGTGCAACTGCCTTGTCTTTATATTGTGTTTCTCAATTATTCAATTCTACTTTATTAAGTGGTCCTTTAATGTGTTTCAAATTACTTGTTAAACCAGCAGCAGAGTATAAAATGTATGAGAAATTCTCATTTGTTTGTTTTTTTTAAGCCACAATCCATTAAAATGGGTTGAGCTTGCAGGGAAATCAGATATCCTAATTTTCTCACTTTGTGTACACATAAATGCTTCCTTATATCTGTCTGTATTCCAAAGCCCAATACTTAGAAAGCACAATTGAGAAATAGCATATTATTACGTATCTCTCATAACCCCAGTGGTAGTGTAATTTCTTTACATTTTGCAACAGGTTACCTTTCCAAAAACAGCAAGTTTTTCGGGGGGGGGGGGGGGGGTGTTAACCTATATTGCTCAATTATCTTGCAATAAATTACCGTATTTTTCGCTCCATAAGACGCACTTTTTTCCCCTTCAAAAGTAAGGGGAAATGTCTGTGCATCTTATGGAGCGAATGTGACTGGCCTTTGATTAAAAAAAATGAAGTGAATGACATCGCACAGTGTCAGGAGTGAAAAACTAGTAATAGTTAAGGAGATTTTGCTACTATGCTACTTTAATCTCTCTCAGTTGAGTAAATTGCAGTGAGAAAGTAATTTCCTGCTTCCTCTGCTCACCGCCCGCCCACCTCCTAACTCCCGCGCTATGTGATGCCTAGTGTATGTGCATTGGGGATCCTGAGAGAGGAGGAAAACACTCGGACGTACAAGCTATTTGGATTACGGTAAGTTTGGTAATGGTTCCATAAAGGGCAATACAGACACTGGCTGCTGGCACCTACTGTCACACTCGCAGACACTATAGGTGCATGTATACTCAGCAAGTTTTTGCTTGTACGCGGTAGCCCCACGCCTCCCCCTGAGCAGCCACAGACTGACACCCAGGACACCTGCTCTTCCTGTGGCATCAGACTCCTGGAGGACACTGCCAGAATGGACCAGAATTTTTTTAAGAAGATGTAAAGAGGCACTTTTTAATTTGGCTTAGCGTGAGGAACACCCATGCTGTGCCCAAAGCAGCTATGGTCACGGCCGTTCCGGAAGCTACACATTAGCCGTGTAAGGGAGGATGGGAGTGTGGAGACCTAGATGGGCACACTATAACCAGCCCTGAGATGCTAGTGTGGCCATCTAGGTCTCCACACTCCCATCCTCCCGTACACGGCTAATGTGTTGCTTCCAGAAGGGCCGTGACCATAGCTGCTTTGGGCACAGCATGGGTGTTCTTCACGCTAAGCCAAATTAAAAAGTGCCTCTTTAATGCTTCTTAAAAGAATTCTGGTCCATTCTGCCAGCGTCCTCCAGGAGTCTGAAGCCACAGGAAGTGCAGGTGTCAGTCTGTGGCTCAGGGGGAGGCGTGGGGCTACCGGGTGCAAGCAAAAACTTGGTGAGTATGCAGGCACCTAACCGCCCTGAGATGCTAGTATGCCCATCTAGGTCTCCACACTCCCATCCTCCCGTACATGGCCAATGTGTAGCTTCCGGAATGGCCGTGACCATAGCTGCTTTGGGCACAACATGGGTGTTCTTCACGCTAAGCCAAATTAAAATGTGCTTCTTCACTGCTTTCAAAAAGTCCTGGGCCATTCTGCTAGCGTCTTCCAGGAGTCTGAACTCTGAAGCCACTACGTACCGGTATATATAATTTTGCAGAGCTAGGTGGATGGATACCAGTCCATAATTATTATACACACGGACACGCTTTAATAAATGGTTATTTAATACTTTTCATACAGTTGTCACATTTAAACTTTAAATGTGACAACTGTATGTAAAGTATTAAATAAATACTTGTCACTGCTTTTTTCAAGGTTTGGGCTACTTATGCTAAATACAATATTATTGCCAAAAAAGGCCTAAAATTCAGATTATTTTTTTTTCTTGTTTTTTTCCTCTAAAAACTAGGTGCGTCTTATAGTCAGGTGCGTCTTATGGAGCAAAAAATACGGTAGTAGGTGTAAAATGTTGTATTCAAATGTTAGATATATTTAAAAATTACACAAAAGCGGGTAGTATACGTGCTCCTAGCCATAAGCAACTCAAGCAGCAAAACTGAAATGCAATGTGGATTCCAATTTTGGCTAGAATGTCCCTTTAAAACACTACCCTAAAAAACAAACACACATAAATCAAAGCTTTCAACTTGTTTCTAAATAAAGAGACAGGAGGTGTAATCAGATCTCAGCTGACTGTGCACATATTTTTTTTAACCTCATGGTTGAGCCTTGACAGTTACATAATGATGGCAGTGTGGTTTGTGGAGTCATGATGAGATCAGATATTTCTTTAAAAAATTTTTTAACTCAATTAAAAACTCAAGCTTTCATTTCCCACTGAATAGTAAAATTGGAGAAGGTAATACTTTAATTATTTTGCCAGCTTTACCTGTAGTTAAAACATGTAAAATGTTTGACTCCAAAAAGCATTGGATGTGTGATGATGTACAACACACTACACAGGGATTGCTTAATAATTGTGTGGGAATTGATTTCTGCCCCTAACTGTACTACTACAGAACAAGAGAGATAAACATTACACAAAAACGTTTCAAATAATATGTTGCTGGACTGCAAAACAATGCAAGAAGTTATATCCAAATGTTTCATTTATATACAGATATGTAACAGTGCTTATTGTTAATCCCTTTAATATATTGTTAAACACATTAGTAGTCCCTTTGACCTCCTAGTGGAATAGGACAGTGACATAAATGTCCCCACAATGGTCCAAAGTTTAATCTAGACTAGAAATGTCCGTTCCCTAGTAGTTTCCATAAACATTTTGGCCATTGAAGTTACAGCATTTATGTTTCTCCTCACAGTCTGTGACATTGCCTGCAGCTAAACACAACTCTCACACTGTAATAACGAGACGGTCCCCAGCACTTACCTGCCAGCACCATGGCGGTTATAAGCAGGGCCACCGCATGCACACGGTACGGCGCCTTCACCTGGTCCAGCCGGTGCAGCAGCGCGAACAACCCCAGTGTGCACAGCATCTCTACGGCGGCCCCGCTCAGCAGTGAGGTGTGCAGGGGGCTGCGGCAAACTCCGCTCCATGTCCGATGTAAAGGGATTAGCCCCGCACCCCACACTGCTGGCATCACCACATAAGACAGCGCGGAACCCACGAACTGTGCGCCCACTCTCATTGCTGTGTTCCGCGCCGGGGCCTGGTTTCGAAGCCACGGTTGCAGGCTGCCGCACGGATTACACGCGGCCCGGGCAGTGCTGCTGTGTATGATGGTGAAAAGGTAGGTGAGGCCCAAGCCCAGCGAGGGAGACAGGCCGCCCTCGGCACCCAGCAGGGCCAGTTCACTGACACAGCAACATAGCTGTAAGGTTGAGACAACCTCCGTGAGCAGCTCTCCCCGGAGTACCGAGCGTGCCGCCTCACACACAAGCACGACTGCGGCCACAAATAACGCGGATCCCCAGAGCACTTCCATGCCTCATACCTAGCACTACTATTAGCTGTAACCCTGGGGCCAGGGGACTGCTCAGCCTGCTCCTAGTGACATAACAAAACTTCTAGTGACAAACACGAGGCCACGTGCCAAAGCTAGTGGGCGGCCACGTTGTCTTGGTAGCGTTAGATGGTTCGTCCCAGGATAGTGTGCACATGGAAACGCGATAATCCGGTGTGACAGGAAACAGTCCTCATCCTCTGACCGATTTCATCTTTGTTTTGATTAAAAAATATACAGGGATATGAAGGGGCAGTGCCACTGTGCCAGCCACGGACACAAAACTGCCCCCAACATTTGAAGTGACGAGCAGGGCTTTAATAGGGTAAAAGTAAAGGCTTCAGGAGCAAAACTAGGAACTGCCCCAGCATCCCCAAAGTATGCCTGCAAAACACTGGTGGACCGTGGGCTACAGCCCACAAGCCCCCCACTGCCCTGTCCTCAGTGTCCTGGCTTTGGGTGGGTTTAGATTTTAGTGGATGGGAAGTTGTGGGGGGCAGCACAATGTCTTAACCAGAGGGACACTTGTATGGCAGTGGCTGTAACATGTCATAAGCGTCAAATTATTTATCATAGTTGCCAACTTTTGGGAAGAGAGAAAAAACAAAGTTTAATTTTGATTTTATTATTCCTTTAAAGCAGGCTCATAATCATGAATAATGACATGCTTTAATAAATAGAAAATTGAATAGACAACCCAAAGATAACTTATTTTATGTAAGATAACACCTTACTTTAAAGTTTGGGTACTATAATATAAATATATCTATATATAAATGCATCAACAAAGTACAGAATGACGGATTCATAAACATGTATATGCATGCTGACACAGATGGGAGAGACTAATATAATAATCTATTTGATCAGTCACTTTCCAGGTGTATTAAAGTGACAATGTACTGTAAAATTGTTTTTACCTTAATGTGTTACCAATGACTATTATACCAGCTGCAGAGTATTAAATGTATGATTCATTACTCCTTTAGGTTTGTTTTTGTATACAAAACAGTTGGTTTTGTTCTTTGAAACCACAATCCATTAAAACGGGTTGAGCTTGCAGGGAAGTCAGATATTATTTTATATTACCTGTACATTAAAAATACAATTTTATTGCATTTCTATTGTTTGCTGGCTATGTTTAACACTATTCTATGGCATTCTATGGCAAATACGTAAAGGGATACTAAATCTTTTTTTTCTTTTCTTTCTTGATTCAGATAGAGCATGCAATTTTAAGCAACTTTCTAATTTACTCCTATTATCATTTTTTCTTTGTTCTCTCTTATCTTTATTTTAAAAGCAGGAATGTAAAGCTTAGGAGCCAGCCCATTTTTGCTTCAGAACCTGGGTTATGTTTGGTTATTGGTGGCTAAATGTAGTCACCTATAAGCAAACATTATCCAAGGTGCTGAACATAAAGTGGGCTGGCTTCTAAGCTTTACATTCCTGCTTTTCAAATAAAGATATCAAGAGAACAAAGAAAAAAATGATGATAGGAGTAAAGTTGAAAGTTTAAATTGCATGTCCTATCAGAATCATTAAATAAAAAAATTGGGTTTAGTATCTCTTTAAAGTGAAGGTAAAGTTTTACCTATCTGTAAACAATAACAAATTCTTCCTAGTTTAAATAATAAAATAGCTAACTTTATTTTTACAATTCATTATATAATTATAAAATAATCTCAAAAGGGCGTTCTGGAGGATCCAAATGAACTGCGCATGCGCACAGCATTGACTACTAAGCAATGCGCATGCGGTAATCTGCTATCCCAAATTTTTTTCCTAAACGCCTGCGCAGATCATCCCTTAGGTGGATGATGTAGTTTGACGGCCGCCTAACGGCCAGGATTTCAATAGGCAGATAAAAAAAATAAAAAATTATAACGGGTTGAATTTACGGCTCAAAAAAAAGTAAGTTTAAAGCTCTAAAACTCAGTTTACACTTCGAATTAAAAAAACTGATGAATGAAAGTACTATTCATTTAGGGTGACTAGTATAATTAGATAATGCTATCGGGCGAACTTTACCTTCACTTTAAGTATAGAAACCACAGGAAAAATCAGCTATTTCAAATGCCAAAATAAAGTAAAAAGAGCTATTAAGAAACTGTGTAATACACTCAAGCAGGTAAAATGGATAATTGTAAACAAATTAAAAAGGAAAAAAAATAGGGTACATTGTTCCTTTAAAGGATTACTTTCTGTTATAATTTTTAAGCTAAACAACTAACATATTAAAGTTAATAAACAGTAATTAAAACCTACTGACCTATATTTTCTCCAAAACAAAGTTTCATAACGTTCTAAAAGTTATATCTTTTATTCGCTGATGATGTCATGTTATCCTGCCCACTATTTTCAGCACTGTATGTTCAAAATACTTAAACCAATAACTTTGTGTTTAAAGCGCCATTTTGAAACCTAGGTATTGTAAACGGATTGGTACAGAGCAAAGGATACCCACGGAGTGGGTTTGGAAAACAATTAAATTTGCAGACAAGATTTCTGATATACGGTAGAGATATGTTAATGAAATGCTATTGATAAAAAGCGTTTTTGGGGTAGTTAGTTAGTAACAGACATAGAAAATATTTACTTACAGTGGCCCTTTAATTCTCTAATTCCCATTTTGATTATTTTTTACTTGTTTAATCTTTCCCTAATCTCATCAATATACTATTTACAACAGATATAGTTACATACAATTACAAACTTGAATGTGTTCAATGTATTAAAGAAACAGTAAACACATTGAGTAGTAAATGTTTAATTATGTATAATAAAACAACTGTGCAGTGTTGTCTTTTTTATTATTTTTTGCCCCTATGTCATATAATTTTCTCTGAAAAATATGAGTGTACATAGAAGACTTCACAACCCTAACACTGCCACATAGTGTAAATGTCTGTTATTGACTTCAGCAGAACTGGTCAGATAATGAACTGCAAAATAATAACAGTTTTGCCAACATAGTGACCATGGCAAATTACTACTCTCACTCAGGACTGCTTTAGGTAGGTGAAAAGTACATAAATTGTGTACCAGCGCTAAAGTCTAATAGCCTGAATTCAGATGAATAAAATAAAAAAAAGAGACTTTATAAAACCAATCTTACCTCATACCTGTTAGATTAAAGTGTTAGTAAACTTTCGCCTTTGGATAAACAGATCCCGAATGTTATTGATATTTTAGATAGAGTTTAAAGGGACACAAACCAATTTTTTTTTCTTTCATGGTTCAGATTGAGCATGCAATTCTAAGGAACTTTCTATTTTACTCCTATTATAAATTTCTTCGTTCTCTTGCTATCTTTTTTTGAAAAAGCAGGAATGTAAACAGTATCCGGCCCATTTGTGGTTCAGAACCCTGATAGGGCTTGCTGATTGGTGGCTACATTTACATCTGAATCATGAAATAAAAAGATTGGATTTTGTGTCACTTTAATTCACCAGTTTTAAAGAAGAGGCACTATATCTTACGTTTTTAATGTAGATATGAATGATAATACCCACTCTCCAATTGGCCCACTTCAAAACTAATTATTTTCTTTAATTAGCACATTAGCTGTACGCACTTATGTTGCAGCTAGAGTGCAGATTGGAGAGCAGTTCAAACAGCACACAAAAAAGATTAGTTTCGAAGTGGGCGGGCGGAGCGTGGGGTATTTGAATTTCATTTCTACATTAAAAAGTAAGTTATAGCGCATCTTCATTAAAGGCTGTAGTCACTAATCAGGAAGCTCTACCCGGGTGCTAAACCTAAAATGGGCCGGCTCCTAACCTTACATTCCTGCTTTTTCAAATAAAGATCCCAAGAGAACAAAGAAAAATTGATAATAGGAGTAAATTAGAAAGTTGCTTAAAATTGCATGCTCTGAGTCATGAATGAAAAAAAAAAATGGGTTTAGTATCAGTTTAAGCCTCTGCCCCAAAGTGCCTGGCTCGGAGCTCAGGTGTCAGACAGAAGGGCAGTGTTCTCATACGTCATAATTTCGACGCCGCAAAGCTCTCATACGTATTTGCGTAGAATAAGGGGCTTATAACCTTTCCTCTAGGGCTTAAAGCCACAGGTTGTATTATTGCAGCTTGCACTAACACTAATGGAGGTACCAAAACGAAAGCCATTGTACGTTTCACCCTGAGGGTCTTCTGGGCTTTGTCTACTCCAGTGACAACCCTGGATTGGCTCCTACGAATAAGGCAGTAGAAGATTGCGTTTTACTGTTGAAAACCGTTGAAGCAAAGCATTTGTTAATTTATTGCAAGACTGCATAAACATTTTGTAGAAAATTGTTCTGTTTTGGTTTTTAAAATAAAAGACAAACATAGCAAACACACACAGATTCTCTCTCTGTTTCTCTCTATTTTTAAGATAAATTAAAATGAGTTAATATTTTAAAAGGACAATGTACTTTAAACGTGCCAGATTGCAAGTGAGGCACTAACAGCTGCGCACAAGTGATATCAGGTTTATCGAGCCTGTTTGCACGCATTGGAAGTAGCGCACGTATTACAAGTTGAAAGTAAACGCGTTCACTCAAGCACAAATAAATTTAAAGCGCAACCTCAGAGCTCTGGTTAAATGTTACACTCATATAAAAAGTTGCACAAAACTACATTTAAAAGTACAGTAACATCAGTATCTAATTAAAAATTATTGAAAACATTTCAACAAAAAGTTATAAGGGCAAAAAGGGATACTGAACCCAATTTTTTTCTTTCATGAAAAAAATGGTGGTTCAGCACCCTGGGTAGCACTTGCTGATTGGAGGCTACCCAGCTGCTGAACCAAAGATGGGCAGGCTCCTAAGCTTTACATTCCTGTTTTTTCAAATAAAGATAGCAAAAGAACAAAGAAAAATTGATAATAGGAGTAAATCAGAAAGTTGCTTAAAATTGCAAGCTCTATCTGAATCACGAGAGAACATTTGTGTTCAGTATCCCTTTAAATATATGAGGTCTCAAGAAAAAAAAGGCAAGCAATGGGCAGGGCAGGATTTACAGCCCAGGTTCCTGTAGGCACCAAAATCTAAAGCACACCCCATGCGCTCCCGGTTCACATGTATGAACCTATAGATACAGCCGAAATCTTTATAGAATTATGATTTTTTTTTACAGCAGCTACTAATTTTGCCACATAAAAGGCTGTCCATTATCTATAACAAAACACTCCAGACAGTATTTGCCCAGTATGATGAGATTCCAGTCAGAACAGTTTTTTTTAAATATAATTTATACAAGAAAAGTGCAGGTTGTCTAGACTGGGGCTTAGAAACTTTGCTGACCAAGGATCAGTTGTTTTTTTAAAGTGTCTTTATCCTGTGCAACTGCCCTGGCATTTTAGCAATAATATTCATACCTATGGTATTTTATATGAAAGACTGCCCTCTGACTGTACAATCTGTCATCTTGAATTTGACAGCCGCTGCTGCTGCAGCAGCTAATACATGCCCACTGTGCACTCAGAACGCTCTGTAATAGCGCACAAAGTCACTCACTGTCACTCCCCATAAAAAAACCAACCCGCACACACGTACTCTCAGGCTGCTCTGTCCGCATTCACTGGAGAAACGGACTGGCCAGCATGGCGGCCATCTTTGTTTAGGGCAAAGTTATTATCTACTATGGTGAGTGGGGGCAGAGCCGCAGAGAGACAGGCACCTCTCTATGAACGGCGTCTGTAGGCACATGCCTACTCTGCCTAATGGTAAATCCGGCCCTGGCAATGGGCTTTAACATAGAGATAAATGTATGCTTTAACATAGAGATAAATGTATGTATGTGTATATACTCATCTATTATATCTATTCATTTTAGTCTGTTAACTTTGCTTAAACAATGTAAATAGTATATTTTGTTTTAGTCAATATAAGCATGGGAATCTAAATAATAGCGATGTTCTATGGCCTTTCCCATTGGCTGGTGTGTATACGCCTTAAACCACTCCTGCAACATTGGCAACAGATTTAAATAAATGGAGATATCACCTGTGACTGACAGTCCTGACGAGGCTCTGACGCAAAGCATTGTGGGGCGAAACGCGCGTCGACACAGTCATTTGAAAATTAAGCGGCAGTAAGCAAGTACCTGGATTGGTGTTGATTGATAACACTAAGTTCCTGGAAGAAAGTTTGGCAGAGGCGAATGAAAGTGGATCTACCCAGTAAAGAATCTCAAAGTTCAGCTTGCACAAGTAAAGGTGTTAAGGAACCGGACGAGAAATCTGGGTGAGACAGAAGCCGGATGCTAAGTCCTGGCTCACTTCATATGTATGCTTCAAGTTTGTGCCTAACGAAACCCGGTCTTTGCTGCCTGGAACCTATCCTTACCTGGAAGAGGTTGTATACGTTTTCCTTTATCCTCTTTTGCCGTCTTTTGGAAAAAGCCTGTTGTTACTATCAAGCACTCATGGTTTATGTTTGCTGACTTAGGAGGACGCTTTTACCTCGAATTTGTCAGCTGGTTCTTAAATAACGGTACCGTTTTTGGATGAGCTCATATGTTGCTATTGCTAATAAGATATCTACATTATAACCAATATATTTGTGGAACTTTTTGTTACTTTGGGACATTTTTGTTTCAGTTTCATTTTGATTCCCTATGCTTTGTTTTATTGATTTATTTTGTGCAACATTGAGAATGTCATTACAGGGAGTGCAGAATTATTAGGCAAATGAGTATTTTGACCACATCATCCTCTTTATGCATGTTGTCTTACTCCAAGCTGTATAGGCTCGAAAGCCTACTACCAATTAAGCATATTAGGTGATGTGCATCTCTGGGGGTGTGGTCTAATGACATCAACACCCTATATCAGGTGTGCATAATTATTAGGCAACTTCCTTTCCTTTGGCAAAATGGGTCAAAAGAAGGACTTGACAGGCTCAGAAAAGTCAAAAATAGTGAGATATCTTGCAGAGGGATGCAGCACTCTTAAAATTGCAAAGCTTCTGAAGCGTGATCATCGAACAATCAAGCGTTTCATTCAAAATAGTCAACAGTGTCGCAAGAAGCGTGTGGAAAAACCAAGGCGCAAAATAACTGCCCATGAACTGAGAAAAGTCAAGCGTGCAGCTGCCAAGATGCCACTTGCCACCAGTTTGGCCATATTTCAGAGCTGCAACATCACTGGAGTGCCCAAAAGCACAAGGTGTGCAATACTCAGAGACATAGCCAAGGTAAGAAAGGCTGAAAGACGACCACCACTGAACAAGACACACAAGCTGAAATGTCAAGACTGGGCCAAGAAATATCTCAAGACTGATTTTTCTAAGGTTTTATGGACTGATGAAATGAGAGTGAGTCTTGATGGGCCAGATGGATGGGCCCGTGGCTGGATTGGTAAAGGGCAGAGAGCTCCAGTCCGACTCAGACGCCAGCAAGGTGGAGGTGGAGTACTGGTTTGGGCTGGTATCATCAAAGATGAGCTTGTGGGGCCTTTTCGGGTTGAGGATGGAGTCAAGCTCAACTCCCAGTCCTACTGCCAGTTTCTGGAAGACACCTTCTTCAAGCAGTGGTACAGGAAGAAGTCTGCATCCTTCAAGAAAAACATGATTTTCATGCAGGACAATGCTCCATCACACGCGTCCAAGTACTCCACAGCGTGGCTGGCAAGAAAGGGTATAAAAGAAGAAAATCTAATGACATGGCCTCCTTGTTCACCTGATCTGAACCCCATTGAGAACCTGTGGTCCATCATCAAATGTGAGATTTACAAGGAGGGAAAACAGTACACCTCTCTGAACAGTGTCTGGGAGGCTGTGGTTGCTGCTGCACGCAATGTTGATGGTGAACAGATCAAAACACTGACAGAATCCATGGATGGCAGGCTTTTGAGTGTCCTTGCAAAGAAAGGTGGCTATATTGGTCACTGATTTGTTTTTGTTTTGTTTTTGAATGTCAGAAATGTATATTTGTGAATGTTGAGATGTTATATTGGTTTCACTGGTAAAAATAAATAATTGAAATGGGTATATATTTGTTTTTTGTTAAGTTGCCTAATAATTATGCACAGTAATAGTCACCTGCACACACAGATATCCCCCTAAAATAGCTATAACTAAAAACAAACTAAAAACTACTTCCAAAACTATTCAGCTTTGATATTAATGAGTTTTTTGGGTTCATTGAGAACATGGTTGTTGTTCAATAATAAAATTAATCCTCAAAAATACAACTTGCCTAATAATTCTGCACTCCCTGTATTTTGTACCTACCATTCTTGAGTATAGTTACTTATTCAGGTTTTCCACTGCAGTGGCACATTTAGGTTTAGGATAACTTGTATTAATAAATGCGTTACACATTAATTGGACCACCTGTGTGTGAGCCTCTGTTTTGATACAATGTTTCAGCTTTTTATCTACATATTAGATTTTGAGAAGTTATTCTGAGTGCTGCAATCCCCTACTTTCAACATAGCATCTCGTATAGCTCTGCTGTGTGTAACATATATTTACTTATATAAATATATTTGAATATATATACATACATACAGATATATATATTTACATTCCTAGGTTCTTCACATTGAATTTTTTTTTACTTTTTATTATGAAATATATATATATTTGATACTGTTCATGTAAAATACATATCTATACCTATATATCAATAGGAATAGATATGGAGGTAAAGATATATACATACAGCTTTTCTATAGCCTATACTTTAAGTATAGAAACTTCCAGTACAGGTAGGGATACCACTGGCAAAATCATCCATTTAAGTTGCAGATATAAAGGTAAAGGAGCTATTTAAAACAATTTTATACACTCCAGCAGGTGAAATGGATAATTGGGAACAAATTAAAGGGGAGTCCAAAATTTGGGTAAATAACCAATTTATTGGAATGCAGAGCGTGGGGGAGGTTGTATCAATACTCAATATTTCAGATAGTAAAGGGGTATTGGGTTTAGCCATTATAAGTAAACAGATAAGAGGGGAGATGGAATACAATGTATGTGATCTATCTCTACCTGAGTATGTTTTATATTTATCCTTGTACAAATCCCCTATACCAATCTCTGCATTTAGATCAGTGAATAACAATTATCATTATTTATATAATTGTGCTCCAAGTTTAGTATGTAAACTACATCATACTGTTCAGTGAAGATGTGTACACATTATATATTTAGTCCTTGAGATAAAAGTATACTCCAAATAGGAGATACTGTTCCTTTACCAGGCTTCTCCATACTCTATTGTTCCACTTGTATTAATGTATTTATCACAAAAAAATGCATACATTATATTGTCATAGATTTTATGAAATTTATACGTTTAGCTCTTAGATTAGCACTTTTTTTGGATGAACTTGATTATGTTAAAAAATTAATTTTATTTTATTGTTTTACACCAGAGACCCATATTTTGTTTAGACTTTTAATATCCTGCTCTGATGGTCATTAAAAGAAACAGAAAGCAGTTAGTAAATATATAACAAACAGAATAAAGCCACAAACAAGGTAGTCAGTGAAAAAATACACTGAAATATAGCAGCAGAGGTCAGCCAATAAGATTGCTCATAGTGATTAATAATACTCCAGAGTGTAGCAATTCCTTATGTTTCGTTTTGCTGCTTTGAGAGTTAAAGGGGTAGTAAAGAAACAAACTCTCTTGATTCAGATAGAGCATGGACTTTTAACCCCTTCACTACTGGAAATTTCAGAGAAGACATACATTGCTTTTTGGTAATTAGTATGCCGGTAATTGCAGCTGCACACCACACTTCTATTATCCCCGGCAGTGAAGGGGTTAATCAGGTAGCTTGTAAGATTCATTTAAGCGTTCATGTAGGATCACCCTCTGTTTCCTACCTACCCAAACAGCTCTCTTCCCTCCCTCACCTCCCACTGGCCACCACCATATTAGGTACTGGCAGACAGTCTGCTAGTATGCAGTTTTTTATTTGTTTTAGTGATCCTCCCACCTGATCCCCTCAAAAATAGCTCTCTAACCCTCCAACTAATTGCGGCCATCT
The DNA here is from genome assembly GCF_027579735.1 of Bombina bombina. Classification (NCBI taxonomy): domain Eukaryota; kingdom Metazoa; phylum Chordata; class Amphibia; order Anura; family Bombinatoridae; genus Bombina; species Bombina bombina. The sequence goes on from NC_069501.1 coordinate 1,219,047,668, forward strand.
CAGGTACTGGCAGCTGTCTGCCAGTACCTATAAATACATATATTCTTTATATATTTTTTAAAAAAAATCTGTAGTTTAGTGGTTTCCCCCCCCCCAGTTTTTAACAACCTTCCAATTTTCAATTATCTTATTTTCTTCATTCTCTTGGTATCCTCTGTTGAAGAGCATAACTAGGTAGGCTCAGGTGCAGCAATGTTCTGCTGGGAGCTAGCTGCCGATTGATGGCTGCACTATGTGTCTCTTGTCATCTGCTTAATTGATGCGATCAGCTAGCTCCCAGTAGTGGATTGCTGCTCCTTCAACAAAGGATACCAAGAGAATGAGAAAAATGTGATAATAGAAGAAAAACGGAAAGTTGTTTAAAATGGTATGCTCTATCAGAATCATGAAAAAAAAAAACAGGTTTCAGGTCCATTTAAAGTAGCTTCTGAAAATGTTTCTCATATTGGGCCGATGATGTAAAGATCTATAGTATGGCGAGATGATTATCTTAGAAGTCTCATTAGTACTGCTAGGTGCCTCAGATAATTTTAGAAAGGCAGATTTTAGCATGAGAGCTGTTTACCTTGCTATGCAGTGTTCTGGATATGAAGGAGAGATATCTACAGTGCAATATAATGGTCAAAACCGGCCCCTAAAGAATTTGTGTTTTCTCTCAATACTGTGAGTTTATGATCATCAGGCCAATAGTCTTGTTATCTAGTTTGTATATTCATACGTATCCTATTTGTCTCCTTAATTCTTTTGTGATGAAGACTCAAAGCCCAGACTGCTAGAAACTCGGACATACTGTCCCTATCACTAAAATGCTAATTAATAGAAGAATTAAAGGGACAGTCAAGTCAAAATTAAACTTTAAACATAAAAAAACATTTAAAATCAATTTTAATATTTGTATTAATGTTTTATATACTGTATATGCATATAGATCTGTACACGTGTATGTGTTTATGTATTCATACATATATACACATATATATATATTACATACACACACTTTTGAGCCCTGTATATATATATATATATATATATATATATATATATATATCATTACTACCTTTGTCTTTGGCGCTGTCGGGTTAGCATGCATGCAAGAAGTTAATGCGGTCGCGATATCTGAAGTCAAGATGCAAATTTTACTTTTAACCTGTAATATGCATGCTAACCCACATGCATTAATAGATTACTTTGCGCAAAGTTTGTTCATGAGTGCATTTTTTTAGTGTGCCACGTGTAATCTAGCCCATAGTCTGGCATTTCCCCATACATTTCTCAAATATAGAGAAATTAGTAATAAATTCAGAGATTTCTTCTCTCAAGTCAAAAAAAGTCAAGAGATGGTGCGGGTGGACAAAGACATAAACAATATTTTCCTTGTCAAGAAAAAAGCAGTCCATTTCCGACAGTAATCAATCTCAAAACCCTCAATTATTATGTGCCTTACAAACAGTTAAAAATTAAGGGAATCCATCTTTTATAGTTCTCCTCTTGATTCTTGAATCAGGACCCATCTATCCTCACTCACCATCTCCCTCCAAGAAAACATAGGCTTTGTTAAAAACAGAGAAATGCTCTAACACACAGTCTAATTATTCTAGGTTTTCAAATAACCATAGACTCTACCTCAATCTCTTTCTAAAAAAAGTAAAAAAAAATCTAAAGAAATTTTCTCTCTGCTAAAAAAAAATCTTGTTTTCGTTTAAGGACTTAAAGGGACAGTCTACAATATAATTTTTATTGTTTTAAAAGATAGATAATCTCTTTATTGCACATTCCCCGGTTTTGCATAACCAACAGTTATATTAATATACTTATTACCTCTGTGATTACCTTGTATCTAAGCATCTTCTGCAGACAGCCTCCTCATCACATGACTTTTTATTTAGTACTGTGTTGTGCTAACTCTTAAATAACTCCTTGGGCGTGAACACAATGTTATCTATAATGTTATCTACATGGATTAACAGTCTCCTGTTGTGAATAACTAATAAAAAAGCATGTGATAAGAGGCTGTCTGTAGTGGCTTAGAAACAGGCAGACATTTAGAGTTTTAAACGTTATAAAGTATATTAATATAACAATATTGCTTGTGCAAAGCTGGGGAATGGGTAGTAAAGGCATCATCTATCTTTCTAAACAATAACAATTTTAGTGTAGACTGTCCCTTTACGTTATATGACTACTTCCACTATTTTCCCAGTCCCCTTCCCTATTCTACCTTGCAATGAATACAAACCTTAAAGGGACATGAAAGCCAATTTTTTTCTTTCGTGATTTAGAAAGAGCATGTAATTTTAAACAACTTTCTAATTTACTTCTATTATCTAATTTGCTTCATTCTCTTGATATCACTTGCTGAAAAGCATATCTAGATAGGCTCAGTAGCTGCTGATTAGTTGCTGCACCTAGAGGCCTTGTGTGATTGGCTCACACATGTGCATTGCTATTTCTTCAACAAAGGATATCTAAAGAATTGAGCAAATTAGATAATAAAAGTAAATTGGAAAGTTGTTTAAAATTGCATGCCCTATCTGAATTATGAAAGTTTAATTTTGACTAGACTGTCCCTTTAAACCTTCAAAAATGTATCTCTCAAGTGGAACCAGGTTATTTTTGTTATGAAATACATAGAAAATACGGAGAGTGAACCGTTTGCAACCAGTAATAAAACGGACGTACATTGTCTGAGCTGGGAAGCCTGGAGACAGTGTGGAGGGGGGAAACTAGGGCCAATGACCAGTGGGTCTCCAAATTAATGCTTAACCCCTTAATGGCTGCGACTTACCATGTACGTCGCCAGTCATTAAGATTGTTTTTTGTTTCTAATAGCTCAAAACTGTGCTATTATGAACACAATCCCGATAGAAAGACTAGCGATGTACAGGGTATGTCGCTGGTCATTAAGGGGTTAATCACCTCATTTTCTCAGTAAGAAATTATGCTCTTTTTGTTATGGGGGGGAGGGGAGTTGTGGGTTATATTCACACCACATTTTAACTATATTGCTTGTTAGCCTTTTTAATTATTTAACATATCTCATATTGCCAATGCTGAACCTTTTCTAATCCTTACAAATAACTATTTGCAATGACCAATATATCACTTAATACTCTTCTTTGTTAACATATGTTCTCTGGGGAATCTATCATCTTTGCATATTTAATCTTATCTCTTTATTGTCTCTTGATCTATAGATCATCCAGACCTGGACTCCTTGCCCAATGTGCTTAGAGGGATATGGCTGCAGCTTACCGACAAGGCCCACAGAAGGCTGAAATTATCGTTGCCATTTCCCTTGTTTAGAGGAGAATTGCCTGATATTTTAGGGCTGGACTGACCTTACTAGGCAGGATCAGACTGATGTACTTTTGGAAAGTTCTACTTTGTGAAAAGCACAATTGGGCTAAAAGAGGCTGCTCCTAGGTAGTAATTCGCCATAGAACAAGTTACTGAACTGTTGTTTGTTCCTGGTAGAGAGCTTCTCTTTCTGTATGCATTTGTATTATGACATTGGGAAAGTCTCCCTGAGGGTGATAGGGGAAACCAGAAGTGGACCTCTTGCCCAATGTGTGTAGAGGGATATGACTGCACCTCACTGATGCATCCCACAGAATTCCAAAACGATCATCTGGGAATGCCATTTGGGCTAAAAGAGGCTGCTCCTAGGTGGTATCATAGAACAAGCTACTGAGCTTTTGTTTATTCCTGGAAGCGCTTCACTCTATGCTTTTGATCTATAGAGTTATACTCAATTATATGGGTTTATGTTTCATTGAGTTTTTGAATTTGTAATAATTAACAGAGGTGAATTGACTCAGCATTAATTCTTTGGTGCTGGACTCTTTCTTTAGTGAAAGATAAGACACCACATGGACTTCTCAGTTTGTTTGTACAATCACTCTGTGATTTGACTGGACTACAGATTCTGTACCATAACTTATGGCCAAATAAGAACATCATCAGTGAGAGACAGGTTGCAGTCCCAAAATGATGATGTCATCACTTCCTATTTAACTGCCTCAGTCCTGTTTGCCATTGCCTTTGCAATGTCTCTGACTTCTCTGTGACTCCGTGTATAACCTGGCTTGTTTGACATCCCTTCTGGTTCCTGATCCCTGACTAGTTCCTGACTTTGCTGATCTTTGTGTTCCTGACCTTGGCTTGTCTGACTACTCACTTTTGGTTCCTGACCCGGCTCGTCTGACTATCCGCTTTGGCTTTGACTACTGGCTTGTTGTTTGGCTTTTGGACTTCTTATAAAAAAACATTTTTATTGAATTTTTATTTGAGAATATACCATACAAATGCTCTAAAGAGTGCAATACAAGTAAATTGTATACATATTAGCTAATAGGCAGAATTAGATGACATAATGAACATTTGCTTCTGTAAAAATAATAAGAAAAAAAAATTAACAATAATCAAAATACAATGTAATCCTCATGAGGAAAGCTATGAGTTAAAGGTACAACAATAAACATTAAAGTGAATGTACATTTTGATGCTAAAGTGCCCGGTTTTTAAAACTAAAAATTTAAATTAAAAACAGGGGCACTTTAATTTATCAAAATTCACATTTCACTCTTGTTGTGACAAAAAACTTACCTTTTAAACTTCACAGCAGCTCCAGCTTCCTCCGGTCTCACAAGCCATTTCTGATGTCAGACATGATTGATAGGTCATCCTCCAATCACAGCTTCCCCCCGGGGGATTCAGTGTCTTATTCACTGCTGTGATTGGAGGAAGCCGGATGCCTCATTTTAGACCCAGGAAGAGGCTTTGAAAAGGGTGGAGGAAGCTGGAGCTGCTGTGAAGATTAAAAGGTAAGTTTTTTTCACAACAGGAGTGAAATGTAAATTGTGATGAATTAAAGTGCCCCTGTTTTTAATCGAAGTTTTAAAAACCGGGCACTTTAGCATCAAAATTTACATTCACTTTAATCTCCATTCTAGGTGTCACATACAAAGATAAAACTAAATGTACTTTCAAATTAGCACTCAGCAACCTCATTATCCTCAATTTTAAATTTATCTACTTAATGTACAAAGCATAATATAGTGCCAAATTTATAATCTAAATTGTTAGTGTATCAAGTATACAAATATCTATTCTGTAAACATCTAAAAATATGAGGCATCTTGTTGCTAATAAAAAGTGGCTACATAATATAAGGGCTGTATTTTTCAGCTGAATTTTAGAGCCTGGCTATAAGTATTGTGAGTGAGGGATCCATGATAAAAACAAAAGGAAAGAAAATATATACTGTGGGGCATTTAGAACTACTGGGAATAGTATAGGGATTGGTAATCTACTATGGACTACAAATTAGTTATTTATATATCTAAGATAGGGTCTTCTCTCTAGGGTGTAAATTGAAGTACAGCAGCTGGAAATACCACCACTTCCACTAACCTTCTTCTGTGGGCAAATGTAGAGTCTCCCCATCAGCTATGGGACTCTATTGTGCCTTCCTGCAAATGAATGCTGCCATCTAGTGGAATAATTTATATGTGGCAATGTTATAGTGTAGTCTAATTCCTTTGTGTAAACACAGAAGCATAAAGTATCATACTGTTTTCTAGTATTGGCTATTTGGTTATCTACCTTATTCATGAAGCAAGGATATGCAGTACAGTTATAGCTGAACCAAGTACAGGATAACCATAGTTTCTGCACATACAATATAATGCAGTAGAGTGTAAATAACTCTCCGAGTATAAATATAGTTGAAACAGGCATATAACAATACCACTATCAATGTCTAAATTGAAGGTTTACTAAACTACAATTTAAGCAAAACTTTAGAACCCCTTGTTCAGATAATCCCTAGGTATCTATAATAAAAAGGATTAAATGTTGTGTAGTATTTTGGATTAGCTGATGCAGGAGGGAGTAACTGTTGATAAGGATAGATTAAGACATGTACAGTATGCCAGCCTCTATATTAACTTAAACTTTTAAGTAAGGAACAGGCTCAATATTTTGACATATTATACTATATATACAAGGAAGGTATGGGCATTATGTAAATTGGGAGAATATACCCTAATAGACAGCGGTTGGGAGATGAAAGAGTGACTCACTCCGGTACCAAAAGAGAGCATGGAGAACAGCAATCCAACAGCTGCAGTGTATATGGAAGACGAGCGATGTATTTTAGAGGCTCAGTCCCTATGAACTGAGTGTTTAGTCAAATAGTACCATATACTCTATTCTATAAATAAAATATCTTATCTAACACACATAGAACATTGGAGACAAAGTGGCTGGTATTTTTCGGCATACAACAAAATAGAGAAGGAGTCTACAGTATAGATCAGGTCTGCACCTTACAATATGTAGTAGTCCTGAACTAAGTTCCGCTGAAGACACAAATTTGATATCAGGAAGAACTAATGTTGTCCGCTCAGTTCTCACTTTAGCCCAAGCCAGTGACTCTCCCAGAGTAGTACATAGTGACAGATAAAGCAGACCAAATGTTTAACTATAAGTGAACGGCCGTATCTGCAAACAATTACACACGAATAAATCAGGAACCAACAGATAATTCTAAATAAGTAAAGTCTCCCGGTCCTCAGGCTTTGTTGCCATCATTAGGGTCTATGTGATGTAAGTTTATAAAGAGTTCTGCTGAATCCTCCATGTCGTTAACGTTTGCGTGCTAAGTGCTAGTTGGGAGGAACAGTACAATTACCCCAAACAAAGTGGCTCTCAATGACCCAGTCTTTTAGAAGGGACTAGCTTTAGGATTGAAGATTTACCTACAGTAAGGTATGGTAGACCCATATCTCTCCTTCTGGCTATCCCACACCTGTCGCTCGAGTCGCAGCTCCCTGTCTTGCACATGAATCCTTGGTTGCGGAGAATATTAACTCCAAAGTCTGGAAGCTCTGACTTGTTGAGATGTTAACTGACTCTGGTTATTGCGGAGTGAAACTGTGAAATGTTCTGCTCTGATGTAGTGGCTATCTTGATCTGTCCTGACCATGTTGCCAGCAGCTATGTCCAGCCACAGCAAAGATATTTGACTTAGTGCCGGAGCTCCAAACTGCTGCGTCCAGACTAGAGGTAGCTTACTTTGAATTGCTCGTGCGACCCCCTGGGAACCCGCCTTTCTTCCGATATTCGCTCTCACAACATGTTCAGATCTAGGGTTTTCCCGGCCACCCGACTCCATATTATAATCTATATTCTCCCGGATCAAAGCTGAGGAAAGTGTAGATTCTCCATCTGTGGAGAGCGTCGTATCCATGGGGCCACAGAGGTGGGGGGCCATTGCACTGTCCGGCATTATCTGTTTAGTTGGTTGTACACCAGTATGTGCCCCCATCGGATGCTCAAGGGCCCCATGCAGCTTAAGAATCCTACAGAGCTCTTCCTCTAGACTCTGAAAGTGGTGTAGCAGCAGACTGTTTACTGTATGCTCCCATTTGTCCAGTGCCTCCATTATCAAAATATACATAGCAGTATACTGTCCAGACTGTGTAGCGTAGAAGTCAGAGCTGAAAATCCCCAATTGGAACAGGCCCAATAAAACAACTGGTGACTTCCCTCAACGGTTATCCTATTTCAGGATATCTTAACCCCGGATTTCAGGGGGGGGGGGGATAATAGTGCGGCAGCCCCAGACCTACGTTCCATAGCCTATTCAGGATCTCTTTCTGTTTCACAAATTGCTGCGTAGTTGCAAAAATGGCTTCCAATCCTGATAGCAAGCTTGTCCCGTAGCTGACTCAAAGAACATAGCATAAACTCCATCAAACATCAGCTCCTAGAAGATATCTGCTCACCTTGATGAATATCTAATGCAGGGCAATACATATTAAAGGTTGGCTATATTTAACTTGTAAAAATAGATTTAAGCTCAGAGAGCTTCACTGAGATGCGTCCAGCCGCGTTGAGTGTAGGCTCCCCCCCCCCCCCTTTTTAAAAAATTTTAAATTATTTTTATTATGATTAATTTAGCATTTCACATCTCTGTTTGCAGAAATCCTTCTCAGAAATATTATTTTTTTTCTAAGACGTTGATTTCAAAGCCATTAAACAAAATTCAAAATTGTTGTGTCCTATTGGTGTTCTCTTTATTCTCTCTAAAAGAACTAAAATGTCTTTCTCAATTTATTTTCTATAATTTCTTTCCTGGTCAACCTATTCTATGTGCTGTTGAATTTGTAAAAAGATTATGAATCTAGAACTGTACTCAACTCCTATTTTCTTTTGCTCCCACTCACAAACCTATATCTTCTCCTTCCTTTGATGGTTGGGTAAAGTGGGTCATGTTATTAGCTGGAGAAGAAGATTACTTTTCTGCTCATTCGATATTAGGAGCCTCCACTGAATCCCAATTGAATGCAGCTGACTGGTTGTCCTGTTTCGACTTTAAGACATTTTTATATTAAATCAGGCAACTATGCTTCTTTTTCTTTAATAAGATGATCCATTTTTTTTTCTATAAACTAGCAAAATATGAGTATATGTTCCTGTAATTAGATAATACAGCAATTTTGTATTTTTTGCACAGTACACGCTATTTATAATAGTGCATAAACATAAACTCTTACATAGAAATTCTCTGACACACATTCTCTCACACCCACTTACATTCATACACACACACTCACACACATTCATACACACACACTCACACACATTCATACACACACACTCACACACATTCATACACACACTCACACACACAGATTCATACACTCACACACATTCATACACTCACACAGATTCATACACACACTCACTCACACAGATTCATACACACACTCACTCACACAGATTCATACACACATTAACACAGAATCATACACACACTCACACACATTCATACACACATACGCTGATCCATACAGACGCCCATAGACACACGTGTGCACACACTCAAATACAGATACCTAAACACACTTAGGACCATATTGTGCTCATCGGGCTTACCACTCGTATTAGGAGTTAAAAGTAAACGCAACTGCGTGAGTGCAATCGTGTTTTACACTAGAATGATTACCTCAACTTTAGAAAACACATCACAAATACATTACAAAGTTCACTTACACACATAACACCATCTAATAAACAATATTAGATATAAAAGGGAAAAAAAGTTATAAAATCTCAAAGATAGGAGGTCTCAGGTGTTAAAAAGGGAGAGAGAGAGAGAGAGAGAAATAGAGAGAGAGAGAAATAGTGAGAGACTGTGACTGTTTTTTCTGGAGCAATAGAGTCTAACCTAGAGAATAGAGTCTAACCTATATATAACCTATAATAGAGTCTAACCTATATATATAGGTTACATATATACACATATGTAGAAGTGTATTGGAGCCCTTTGCCTTTAAGTAGATTAAAACATGTAATAGAATATTTTTAACTATGTATTTACTGTAAATATTCCAATGTTCTTTACATAGCAGAATATGTTCTATGTATTTATTAATAGATATTCCTATATATATATATATATATATATATATATATTTATATATATATACTGTTTAGATATATATTGTACCAAAATACCATCAGATATCGGGATAGCACTCATTCGAAAATAGTTTACTTTTTAAACTTTTAATACCCGACTATCGCAAAAAGCTTACTTCTAGTGGAGTTAGCCCTTGAGCTGGAGCGTTAAATACTGTTTTACTTATAATTAACCCTTAGTGGGTAGATCCACTGTTCACATATTGAATATCCAAACTAAGGGGCCAATTTATCATGGCCTGAATGGGGCTAAATACATCTGTTTCTGCGCGAGCCTTCAGGCTCGCCAGTAACAAGAGATAAGAAGCAGCGGTCTTAAGACTCATACTCTGCCTCTGAGGCGGCGGACAGCAATCGCCCGATTGCATATGATCGGGTTGATTGACACCCCCTGCTAGTGGCGAATCTTCAGGGGGCAGCATTGCACAAGCAGTTCACCAGAACTGCTTGTGCAATGATAAATGCAAACGGCGTATACTGTTGGCATTTATCAATGTCTGGGGGACATGATCACAACAGCGGATCATGTCCATCAGACGCATGGTGAATCGGCCCCTAAGTGTCTATTTTGTAAGTTTATTGCTATTACTCAGCTTAGCTTTGGAATTCCTCTATAGATCACGTTATGCGTTTTAACAATCTGTCCTCCTGTCTCTGTACAAGTTCTACAGATTTTGTTCCAGGATTAAATATTTTATGTGCTTATCAGTTACTAAAGTTTTGGCGTCTATGCCCCTACAAGTATGCGCAAACATATTTTGTATGATAATTATCCTACTGTTGATATAACTGGGGGAGGGGGGTTTGATTCTGATATTCTAAGGATCAGATCAACTTAGCGTTTTCTTAAAGGATCAGAATCTGTGTTTGAGTCTGCAGACAAGGCTAGCCTCAGTCATAATACTACTATACAATGCATTGTTTTTTAAGTTCGTATATGGTAAAACTAATTAGGGAAATATAGTTAGTGGGGTTAGCCTTGATAAATCTATATTGTGGCTTTTTGAGAATTAGAAAATACACTATTTCAAGAGTTTGATGAAAAGGGGTCAAAATAAAGAATTAAAGTACATTACAAAGTTTTTTCAATATACATAACTAAAATGTTTATATTATTATACTCTGTCCCACAATGTATTTTGTCTGTTTCAAATGACACCACTAGGTGGCGATAAATACTCACACAACTCACTGATACTACTAACGCATAGGAAAAAGGGGAAAACTATCAGCTAGATTACCAGTATGGCGTTAGAGGCTGTGCTGTGCTAACGAGCAGTTTATGCTCACCGCTCACTTACAGACAGCGCTGGTATTATGGGTTTTTACAACCCAGACAAGATTTTGCTCCTTACCGCACTCAAATACCAGCGCTGCTTATGTTAGTGGTGAGCTGGTTTAACGTGCTCGTGCACGATTTCCCCATAGGTATCAACGGGGAGAGCCGGCTGAAAAAAAGTCTAACACCTGCCAAAAAGCAGCGTAAAGCTCCTTAACGCAGCCCTATTGATTCCTATGGGGAAATATATTTTATGTCTACACCTAACACCCTAACATGAACCCCGAGTCTAAACACCCCTAATCTTACACTTATTAACCCCTAATCTGCCGCCCTTGACATCGCCACAACCTACATTATATTACATTATATTATTAACCCCTAATCTGCCGCTCCAGACACCGCCGCCACCTACATTATACTTATGAACCCCTAATCTGCTGCCCCAACAATCGCTGACACTTACATTATATTTATTAAGCCTTAATCTGCCACACCCTATTTCGCCGCCACCTACCTACATTTTTAACCCCTAATCTGCTGCCCCCAACGTCGCCGCCACTATAATAAACATATTAACCCCTAAACCGCCACACTCCCGCCTCACAAACATTAGTTAAATATTATTAACCCCTAATCTGCCGGCCCTAACATTGACGCCACCTACCTACATTTATTAACCCCTAGTCTTCACTAAGACCTAAGTCTAAACCTAAACCTAACACCCCTAACTTAAATATAATTAAAAGAAATCTAAATAAAATTACTATAATTAACTAAATTATTCCTATTTAAAACTAAATACTTACCTGTAAAATAAACCCTAAGCTAGCTACAATATAACTAATAGTTACATTGTAGCTAGCTTAGGGTTTATTTTTATTTTACAGGCAACTTTGTATTTATTTTAACTAGGTAGAATAGTTATTAAATAGTTATTAACCGTTTAATAGCTACCTAGATAAAATAAATACAAATTGAACTGTAAAATAAAACCTAACCTAAGTTACAATTACACCTAACACTACACTATAATTAAATAAATTAACTAAATTAAATACAATTAAATACAATTAAATAAAATTATCTAAAGTACTAAAAAACCAAACACTAAATTACAGAAAATAATAAATCCTCCCCCAACATTAAAACCCACCACCCACACAACCAACCCTACTCTAAAACCCACCCAATACCCCCTTAAAAAAACCTAACACTAACCCCTTGAAGATCACCTTACCGGGAGAAGTCTTCACCCAACCGGGCCAAAGTCCTCAACGAAGCCGGGAGAAGTCTTCATCCAAGCCGGGCAAAGTGGTCCTCGAGACGGGCAAAAGTCTTTATCCAGATGGCATCTTCTATCTTCATCCATCCGGCGCGGGTCCATCTTCAAGACATCCGATGCAGAGCATCCTCTTCAATCGACGGCTAACACAGAATGAAGGTACCTTTTAAATGACGTCATCCAAGATGGCGTCCCTTCAATTCCGCATGGCTGATAGAATTCTATCAGCCAATCGGAATTAAGGTAGAAAAAATCCTATTGGCTGATGCAATCAGCCAAAAGGATTGAAGTTCAATCCTATTGGCTGATCCAATCAGCCAATAGGATTGAGCTTGCATTCTATTGGCTGATTGGATCAGCCAATAGGATTTTTTCTACCTTAATTCCGATTGGTTGATAGAACCAAGAATCGGAATTGAAGGGACGCCATCTTGGATGACGTCACTTAAAGGTACCTTCATTCTGTGTTAGCCGTCGGAAGGAAGAGGATGCTCCGCATCGGATGTCTTGAAGATGGACCCGCTCCGCGCCATCTGGATGAAGATAGAAGATGCCGTCTGGATGAAGATAGAAGATGCCGTCTGGATGAAGACTTCTGCCCGTCTGGAGGACATCTTCACCTGGCTTGGATGAAGACTTATCCCGGCTTCGTTGAGGACGTCGGCCCGGTTGGGTGAAAACTTCTCCCGGTAAGGAGATCTTCAAGGGGTTAGTGTTAGTTTTTTTTAAGGGGGTATTGGGTGGGTTTTAGAGTAGGGTTGGTTGTGTGGGTGGTGGGTTTTAATGTTGGGGGGGATTTGTAATTTTTTTTACAGGTAAAAGAGCTGATTACTTTGGGGCAATGCCCCACAAAATGCCCTTTTTTTTTTTTTTTTTTTATTTATATTTTTTATTCAGTTTTGAATTTACAACATAGACAATAATCAGCAATTCTCAGCAGAAATACATATACAAAAAAATAAAGAAGAGAGGAGGTCTCCTGTTAACACATAGATAATTAAAGGCATAAACTTTTTAAACCAGGTTTCAGTTTAACCGTTTTCGACATCTGCGGGAAGAGGGGAATGGGGGGGGAGCGGCACAGAGGGAGAGCGAGAGAAAGAGAGAGAGAGAGAGGGAAAGAAAAAAAGGAAAAGGAAAAGGGGGAAAGCCTTTCTTACCAACGTCCTAATAAGACTGTCTCTGTATTTCTAAGGGGGTATATTAAATTATCTATTTCTTTCTGGGGGAAGATTTTAATGAATCTAGACCATTTCTGAAAAAAGAGAGTTATGTCTCTTTCGGAAGCCAGAGTTATGTCCAGCTGCTCGATGAGACATTGCTTTTTCATGTAGTTTTTAACTTCTGATATACTCGGGATTGAAGTGTCTCGCCATTTATTAAGAATTAAATTTCTTGCAGCCAGAATTGTCATGTTTATTATTTTTTTAGAGTTATGAGTGGACGGGGGTTCAGCAAAGAAAATTACTTCTACCAAGGAGAGAGAGAAAGGAGGAATTTTCAACACCCTAGTAAGCCAAAATTCTAATTTCCGCCAAAACTGCATTAATCGGGGACAGGTCCATATCATATGAACTAAGTCCGCCGCTGGGAGGGAACATTTTGGACACATATTAAAGTTGGAGTTATGCCATTTAAATCCTTTGAGCGGGGTATAATAAGTTCTATACAATAGCTTGATGTGTGATTCCCTCCAGCTAGCAGACAAGGTAGTTTGTGTTATTGTAGCTATAGACTTTTCAACCTGGTTGGGGTCTATGTCTAGATCTTGCGATAGTAAATTCCATTTCTTTCATGTAATTAGCAAGAGTCCATGAGCTAGTGACGTATGGGATATACATTCCTACCAGGAGGGGCAAAGTTTCCCAAACCTCAAAATGCCTATAAATACACCCCTCACCACACCCACAATTCAGTTTTACAAACTTTGCCTCCGATGGAGGTGGTGAAGTAAGTTTGTGCTAGATTCTACGTTGATATGCGCTCCGCAGCAAGTTGGAGCCCGGTTTTCCTCTCAGCGTGCAGTGAATGTCAGAGGGATGTGAAGAGAGTATTGCCTATTTGAATGCAGTGATCTCCTTCTACGGGGTCTATTTCATAGGTTCTCTGTTATCGGTCGTAGAGATTCATCTCTTACCTCCCTTTTCAGATCGACGATATACTCTTATATATACCATTACCTCTGCTGATTCTCGTTTCAGTACTGGTTTGGCTTTCTACAAACATGTAGATGAGTGTCCTGGGGTAAGTAAATCTTATTTTCTGTGACACTCTAAGCTATGGTTGGGCACTTTGTTTATAAAGTTCTAAATATATGTATTCAAACATTTATTTGCCTTGACTCAGAATGTTCAACTTTCCTTATTTTTCAGACAGACAGTTTCATATTTGGGATAATGCATTTGAATTAATCTTTTTTTTTTTACCTTCAAAAATTTGACTCTTTTTTCCCTGTGGGCTGTTAGGCTCGCGGGGGCTGAAAATGCTTCATTTTATTGCGTCATTCTTGGCGCGGACTTTTTTGGCGCAAAAAATTCTTTTCCGTTTCCGGCGTCATACGTGTCGCCGGAAGTTGCGTCATTTTTTTGACGTTATTTTGCGCCAAAGATGTCGGCGTTCCGGATGTGGCGTCATTTTTGGCGCCAAAAAGCATTTAGGCGCCAAATAATGTGGGCGTCTGATTTGGCGCTAAAAAATATGGGCGTCGCTTTTGTCTCCACATTATTTAAGTCTCATTTTTTATTGCTTCTGGTTGCTAGAAGCTTGTCCTTTGGCATTCTTTCCCATTCCTGAAACTGTCATTTAAGGAATTTGATCAATTTTGCTTTATATGTTGTTTTTTCTCTTACATATTGCAAGATGTCTCACGTTGCATCTGAGTCAGAAGATACTACAGGAAAATCGCTGTCTAATGCTGGATCTACCAAAGCTAAGTGTATCTGCTGTAAACTTTTGGTAGCTATTCCTCCGGCTGTTGTTTGTATTGATTGTCATGACAAACTTATTAATGCAGATAATATTTCCTTTAGTAAAGTACCATTGCCTGTTGCAGTTCCTTCAACATCTAAGGTGCAGAATGTTCCTGATAACATAAGAGATTTTGTTTCTGAATCCATAAAGAAGGCTATGTCTGTTATTTCTCCTTCTAGTAAACGTAAAAAATCTTTTAAAACTTCTCTCCCTACAGATGAATTTTTAAATGAACATCATCATTCTGATTCTGATGACTCTTCTGGTTCAGAGGATTCTGTCTCAGAGGTTGATGCTGATAAATCTTCATATTTATTTAAAATGGAATTTATTCGTTCTTTACTTAAAGAAGTACTAATTGCTTTAGAAATAGAGGATTCTGGTCCTCTTGATACTAATTCTAAACGTTTGGATAAGGTATTTAAAGCTCCTTTGGTTATTCCAGAAGTTTTTCCTGTTCCTAATGCTATTTCTGCAGTAATTTCCAAAGAATGGGATAAATTGGGTAATTCATTTACTCCTTCTAAACGTTTTAAGCAATTATATCCTGTACCGTCTGACAGATTAGAATTTTGGGACAAAATCCCTAAAGTTGATGGGGCTATTTCTACCCTTGCTAAACATACTACTATTCCTACGTCAGATGGTACTTCGTTTAAGGATCCTTTGGATAGGAAAATTGAATCCTTTCTAAGAAAAGCTTATCTGTGTTCAGGTAATCTTCTTAGACCTGCTATATCTTTGGCTGATGTTGCTGCAGCTTCAACTTTTTGGTTGGAAACTTTAGCGCAACAAGTAACACATCATGATTCTCATGATATTATTATTCTTCTTCAGCATGCTAATAATTTTATCTGTGATGCCATTTTTGATATTATCAGAGTTGATGTCAGGTTTATGTCTCTAGCTATTTTAGCTAGAAGAGCTTTATGGCTTAAAACTTGGAATGCTGATATGGCTTCTAAATCAACTCTACTTTCTATTTCTTTCCAGGGTAACAAATTATTTGGTTCTCAGTTGGATTCTATTATTTCAACTGTTACTGGTGGGAAAGGAACTTTTTTACCACAGGATAAAAAATCTAAAGGTAAAAACAGGGCTAATAATCGTTTTCGTTCCTTTCGTTTCAACAAAGAACAAAAGCCTGATCCTTCATCCTCAGGAGCAGTTTCAGTTTGGAAACCATCTCCAGTCTGGAATAAATCCAAGCCAGCTAGAAAGGCAAAGCCTGCTTCTAAGTCCACATGAAGGTGCGGCCCTCATTCCAGCTCAGCTGGTAGGGGGCAGGTTACGTTTTTTCAAGGAAATTTGGATCAATTCTGTTCACAATCTTTGGATTCAGAACATTGTTTCAGAAGGGTACAGAATTGGTTTCAAGATGAGACCTCCTGCAAAGAGATTTTTTCTTTCCCGTGTCCCAGTAAATCCAGTAAAAGCTCAAGCATTTCTGAATTGTGTTTCAGATCTAGAGTTGACTGGAGTAATTATGCCAGTTCCAGTTCCGGAACAGGGGATAGGGTTTTATTCAAATCTCTTCATTGTACCAAAGAAGGAGAATTCCTTCAGACCAGTTCTGGATCTAAAAATATTGAATCGTTATGTAAGGATACCAACGTTCAAGATGGTAACTGTAAGGACTATCTTGCCTTTTGTTCAGCAAGGGAATTATATGTCCACAATAGATTTACAGGATGCATATCTGCATATTCCGATTCATCCAGATCATTATCAGTTCCTGAGATTCTCTTTTCTGGACAAGCATTACCAGTTTGTGGCTCTGCCGTTTGGCCTAGCTACAGCTCCAAGAATTTTTACAAAGGTTCTCGGTGCCCTTCTGTCTGTAATCAGAGAACAGGGTATTGTGGTATTTCCTTATTTGGACGATATCTTGGTACTTGCTCAGTCTTTACATTTAGCAGAATCTCATACGAATCGACTTGTGTTGTTTCTTCAAGATCATGGTTGGAGGATCAATTTACCAAAAAGTTCATTGATTCCTCAGACAAGGGTAACCTTTCTGGGTTTCCAGATGGATTCAGTGTCCATGACTCTGTCTTTAACAGACAAGAGACGTCTAAAATTGATTGCAGCTTGTCGAAACCTTCAGTCACAATCATTCCCTTCGGTAGCCTTATGCATGGAAGTTCTAGGTCTTATGACTGCTGCATCGGACGCGATCCCCTTTGCTCGTTTTCACATGCGACCTCTTCAGCTCTGTATGCTGAATCAATGGTGCAAGGATTACACAAAGATATCTCAATTAATATCTTTAAAACCGATTGTTCGACACTCTCTAACATGGTGGACAGATCACCATCGTTTAATTCAGGGGGCTTCTTTTGTGCTTCCGACCTGGACTGTAATTTCAACAGATGCAAGTCTCACAGGTTAGGGAGCTGTGTGGGGATCTCTGACGGCACAAGGAGTTTGGGAATCTCAGGAGGTGAGATTACCGATCAATATTTTGGAACTCCGTGCAATTTTCAGAGCTCTTCAGTTTTGGCCTCTTCTGAAGAGAGAATCGTTCATTTGTTTTCAGACAGACAATGTCACAACTGTGGCATACATCAATCATCAAGGAGGGACTCACAGTCCTCTGGCTATGAAAGAAGTATCTAGAATTTTGGTTTGGGCGGAATCCAGCTCCTGTCTAATCTCTGCGGTTCATATCCCAGGTATAGACAATTGGGAAGCGGATTATCTCAGTCGCCAAACGTTGCATCCGGGCGAATGGTCTCTTCACCCAGAGGTATTTCTTCAGATTGTTCAAATGTGGGAACTTCCAGAAATAGATCTGATGGCGTCCCATCTAAACAAGAAACTTCCCAGGTATCTGTCCAGATCCCGGGATCCTCAGGCGGAGGCAGTGGATGCATTATCACTTCCTTGGAAGTATCATCCTGCCTATATCTTTCCGCCTCTAGTTCTTCTTCCAAGAGTAATCTCCAAGATTCTGAAGGAATGCTCGTTTGTTCTGCTGGTAGCTCCGGCATGGCCTCACAGGTTTTGGTATGCGGATCTTGTCCGGATGGCCTCTTGCCAACCGTGGACTCTTCCGTTAAGACCAGACCTTCTGTCACAAGGTCCTTTTTTCCATCAGGATCTGAAATCCTTAAATTTAAAGGTATGGAGATTGAACGCTTGATTCTTGGTCAAAGAGGTTTCTCTGACTCTGTGATTAATACTATGTTACAGGCTCGTAAATCTGTATCTAGAGAGATATATTATAGAGTCTGGAAGACTTATATTTCTTGGTGTCTTTCTCATCATTTTTCTTGGCATTCTTTTAGAATACCAAGAATTTTACAGTTTCTTCAGGATGGTTTAGATAAGGGTTTGTCCGCAAGTTCCTTGAAAGGACAAATCTCTGCTCTTTCTGTTCTTTTTCACAGAAAGATTGCTATTCTTCCGGATATTCATTGTTTTGTACAAGCTTTGGTTCGTATAAAACCTGTCATTAAGTCAATTTCTCCTCCTTGGAGTTTGAATTTGGTTCTGGGAGCTCTTCAAGCTCCTCCGTTTGAACCTATGCATTCATTGGACATTAAATTACTTTCTTGGAAAGTTTTGTTCCTTTTGGCCATCTCTTCTGCCAGAAGAGTTTCTGAATTATCTGCTCTTTCTTGTGAGTCTCCTTTTCTGATTTTTCATCAGGATAAGGCGGTGTTGCGAACTTCTTTTGAATTTTTACCTAAAGTTGTGAATTCCAACAACATTAGTAGAGAAATTGTGGTTCCTTCATTATGTCCTAATCCTAAGAATTCTAAGGAGAAATCGTTGCATTCTTTGGATGTTGTTAGAGCTTTGAAATATTATGTTGAAGCTACTAAATCTTTCCGAAAGACTTCTAGTCTATTTGTTATCTTTTCGGGTTCTAGAAAAGGCCAGAAAGCTTCTGCCATTTCTTTGGCATCTTGGTTGAAATCTTTAATTCATCTTGCCTATGTTGAGTCGGGTAAAACTCCACCTCAGAGAATTACAGCTCATTCTACTAGGTCAGTTTCTACTTCCTGGGCGTTTAGGAATGAAGCTTCGGTTGATCAGATTTGCAAAGCAGCAACTTGGTCCTCTTTGCATACTTTTACTAAATTCTACCATTTTGATGTATTTTCTTCTTCTGAAGCAGTTTTTGGTAGAAAAGTACTTCAGGCAGCGGTTTCAGTTTGAATCTTCTGCTTATGATTTTCATTAAACTTTATTTTGGGTGTGGATTATTTTCAGCAGCAATTGGCTGTCTTTATTTTGTCCCTCCCTCTCTAGTGACTCTTGTGTGGAAAGATCCACATCTTGGGTAGTCATTATCCCATACGTCACTAGCTCATGGACTCTTGCTAATTACATGAAAGAAAACATAATTCATCTTGCCTATGTTGAGTCGGGTAAAACTCCACCTCAGAGAATTACAGCTCATTCTACTAGGTCAGTTTCTACTTCCTGGGCGTTTAGGAATGAAGCTTCGGTTGATCAGATTTGCAAAGCAGCAACTTGGTCCTCTTTGCATACTTTTACTAAATTCTACCATTTTGATGTATTTTCTTCTTCTGAAGCAGTTTTTGGTAGAAAAGTACTTCAGGCAGCGGTTTCAGTTTGAATCTTCTGCTTATGATTTTCATTAAACTTTATTTTGGGTGTGGATTATTTTCAGCAGCAATTGGCTGTCTTTATTTTGTCCCTCCCTCTCTAGTGACTCTTGTGTGGAAAGATCCACATCTTGGGTAGTCATTATCCCATACGTCACTAGCTCATGGACTCTTGCTAATTACATGAAAGAAAACATAATTTATGTAAGAACTTACCTGATAAATTCATTTCTTTCATATTAGCAAGAGACCATGAGGCCCGCCCTTTTTTTGTGGTGGTTATGATTTTGTATAAAGCACAATTATTCCAATTCCTTATTTTATATGCTTTCGCACTTTTTTATCACCCCACTTCTTGGCTATTCGTTAAACTGAATTGTGGGTGTGGTGAGGGGTGTATTTATAGGCCTTTTGAGGTTTGGGAAACTTTGCCCCTCCTGGTAGGAATGTATATCCCATACGTCACTAGCTCATGGACTCTTGCTAATATGAAAGAAATTAATTTATCAGGTAAGTTCTTACATAAATTATGTTTTTTGCGTTATATACTCCAGATTAGATTCACCTTTCTGCCTGACCAGCAAGTTATACCAAGTTGAGATGGAGAATAGGTTATTTTTAACCAGAATAGGCCAGTTATCTAGTTTCCCCCAAGACCAGGACCAGCCATATTTGCTGATAAGCGAGAAAAGATAATGCCTAGCCTGTAGGTACGCGAAGAAGTCTTTATTGCTTAGTTCAAATTCCTGTTTTAAGGTCTCAAAAGTTTTAATTAGGCAGGCCTCCTGATTTATAAATTGTGTGAGGTAAGTCAATCAGAGGCTATTCCATCCCTGGAAGACCTGCGATTGGGTACCTCTTTGAAATTCCGGATTGCCACATAATCCTTGAAATTTCGTAATGGATAGGTCTATGCCTAATTTGTGTCCTAGTTTTCTCCAAGCTTGTAATATTGTGTATATAGAGCTAAGGCATTTCACTTCCTTAGGAATCAGGTGCAGTGGGCAGTGAATTAACGCTGTAGGCTTATACGGATATAATATGTTTATTTCAAGAATGTTATTCGTGAAGTAATTCTTATTTAATAGCCAATCTATCACAGTTCGAGCTAAAAAGACCAAGCTGTAGCTACTGAGATCTGGTAAAGCCATGCCACCATATCTCCTGGGCAGATGCAATCTAGAGATCGAAATTCGGGGCCTTTTGCACCTCCATAGGAAGTACCGAAGAGCCTTACATAGACTCTTCCAGTCTTTAGTTTTCAAGATAACTGGTACATTTTGCAAAGGGAAGAGGATCTTGGGAAGAAGGACCATCTTGAAAAGAGCAATTCGACCCGTCAATGAGAGGGGGAAATTTTGCCAATTCTTCATATACTCCTTTACCTTAAGTAGGACTGGAGAGATATTAAGATCATACCACTCTCGTGGATTGGGGGAAACGTTAATGCCGAAATATCTGAAGTGAGATCTAACCTCATTAAAAGGTAAGTCAGTCATAGATGTCTCACTTTTCCTAATCCACATTAATTCTGATTTGGTCAGATTAATTTTATAACCCGTAAAGGCTCCAAAAGAGTTTGTAATCGAGAGTAATTTGGGGATATTGGATCTGGTATTTGAGGCGTAGACCAATACATCATCGGCATACAGAGCAATTTTTTGTTCCACTGACCCTATCTGAATACCTTGGAGATCTTTTCTTATTTTAAGGGCAAGAGGCTCAATGGCTAGGTCAAAGAGCAAAGGAGATAAGGGGCAGCCTTGTCTGGTGCCCCTTTGAAGTTTAATTGGACCAGATTCTAGCTGGTTAATGGAAAGCTTGGTTGATGAGTTTTCACAGAGATTTTTAATAAAATGTACAAAGTTATCCTTAAAACCAAAGGATAGCAAAGAAGACAGAATATGCAGATGATGTACTGAATCAAACGCCTTCTCTGCGTCTAAGGCTATTACCGCCAGGTCCATTTGATCTTGAGATGGTGTTTCCACAGAGTTATTGAAATAGTCAAGGATCAGAAAGAGTTCTCTGATTTTAGCTGTTAAATTGCGTTTGTTTAGAAACCCCGCCTGGTCCTCATTAATGAGAGGCCCAATCTCACTCTGTAATCTTTTGGCTAGGATCGAGGTCAATAGTTTGTAATCA